>NC_057799.1:283596657-283698733 GCF_018294505.1 Triticum aestivum | reverse complement strand
GCGGCGGAGACGCGGGCCGCGGGGGTCAGCCTCGGGCCCGTGCAGGCCGGCGGCGACGCGGTGGCGCGGTGCCACGTGTCGCACGACGATAGGCTCTGGGCGGCGGCGGCGATTCGTCCGGCGCCGGGTGGACGTGTCCGGCCGCGGAGGAAGAGGAAGACTAGGGTTTGGACCCGGACTTGGACGAGGAGGACATATTTATAGCTAGAGTGAGCTAGGAGACTCCAAATGAAGTGCGGTTTTCGCCCACACGATCGTGATCGAACGACCGAGAGCATGGAGGGGGCTTAGATGGGTTATTGGGCTGTTTTGGAGGGGTGTTGGGCTGCACACTCAAAAGGCTTAAACGGTTACCCGGTTAACCGTTGGAGCATCAAACGACCTCCAAATGGAACGAAACTTGACAGGTGGCCTACCGGTGGTGTACCAAGGCCACTTGGCAAACCTCGGTCCATTCTGAGAATATTTAACACCCGCTCACGAAAAGAAACAAGAGGGGTGCGCCGGTGCATGTGGGAGTGCCGGATTGCAAAACGGACAACGGGGAAAATGCTCGGATGCATGAGACGAACATGTATGCAAATGAGATGCACATGATGACATGATATGAGATGCATGACATGAACAAACTGCAAAACGAAAGAAAAAACCCAGCCACAAAGAGAATATCATAACACATAGCCGAAAATGGGAAGAGTTGGAGTTACAAATATGGAAAGTTACATCCGGGGTGTTACAAGTAGGACTCCCCTAGGGCGCGCCATAGAGAGGGCCGGCCCTCCCCCTCCTCCACTCCTTTATATACGGCGGAGGGGGGCACCCCATAGAAAAAACAATTGATCATTGATCTCTTAGCCGTGTGCGGTGCCCCTCCACCATATTCCACCTCGGTAATATCATAGCGGTGCTTAGGCGAAGCCCTGCGTCGGTAGCATCATCAACACCGTCATCACGCTGTCGTGTTGACGGAAATCTCCCACAAAGCTCTGCTGGATCGGAGTTCGTGGGATGTCATCGAGATGAACGTGTGCTGAACTCGGAGGTGCCGTGCGTTCGGTACTTGGATCGGTCGGATCGTGAAGATGTACGACTACATCAACCGCGTTGTCATAACGCTTCCTCTTTCGGTCTACGAGGGTACGTGGACACACTCTCCCTCTCGTTGCTATGCATCACCATGATCCTGTGTGTGCGTAGGAATTTTTTTGCAATTACTACGTTCCCCAACACCTGGAGCTCCGTAGCTGCCTTGGCCAGAGCATCTAGCCCGGCAAAGTTATCCCCGTCAAGCTCTTCCCTGCCGGTATCTTCTGTGGCTTGTGCCTCACTGCCATCTTGGGAAGTGCTCCCACCCCCAGCCTTTCCTTTGACCTTCTTGGCCTTTGCGGCCGTCTCCATTTCCGCACGGTGGGAAGCTCTGTCCTCCGTGACTCTCTTCAGAATATACGCTACCTCCGCAGCAGAGGTGCATTTATACATTTCTCCTTCAGCCCAGGTGGCCTTTTCCACCAAAGTGCTTGACCATTGGAGCTCTTCGTCGAGAGAAGGGAGCTGCCAAGTGCCCGACACTCCCCCACAATTGCAGTACGACATCCACTTCAATATTTGGTCCCGGGAAAAATTGACATTCATGAGGACCGCGGTTGCCGGGATCTTGAACATCTCGAAGTGACCAAACAGTTGGTCGCATAACCAAGCATGGCCATAAACTGACAAATTGTTGGCCAGCCCTGGCAACAGCCTCATCCTATTTGCAGTGTCGTTGTATTGCCACGCAGGCCTGTCCCTGTCCTGCAGCGGTGAGATGCGGCGAAGAAGGAAGTCTGCCCCACATGCTCGACGGTTAGCCCGGCGGACGCCAGGCGGATGATCCTATTGATCGTCGGGTGCAACCTGTCCTCAGAAAGCCCCTTGCCGCTCCAATCCTTGCCGCGCTTCGCAAAATTCAGGGGCTTCCTTATCCTGAATCCAGCAGCAATCCCCTCTCCATTCCTCCCACCTCTCGCGTAAATGCCCCGAGAGGTAATTCTTCTTCGACCGAGGTATCCAGTTGATCATTCCAGAGTGAATCACCTTGCACTCCACCCGCGGGACGAAGTAATGATGGAATAGATCCACATTGGGCTACACCCCGACAAAATTCTCGCACAAAGGCACGAATATGGCCATGGTCGCCATTGCATTTGGTGTAAAATCAAGAAGGTGGAACCCATAGAAATTCATGATCGCCTCAAAGAACTCAGAAAAAGGAGGGCACAACCCGTAGATGAAATAAGCGGCAAAGAACCGATAAGAGTTAGGGGGATCCACCTCACCCGCCTCAAAGACTACGGGAGCCCCATGTCCCTTCTCAATGGGTCGCCCCCACAAGTACCCGTACTTCGCTTGAAGGACAGGGCCGTGCAAGTTGGACGGAACAAAGACGACACCCGCGCTCTGTTTCTTTCTCAGCTCCTTCGACCTCTTTTTCTCGTCGGCGGTAGTCTCCTTAGCCGCGGTCGCCAGCTTCTTCATAGGTTTCTTCCCCATTACTAAAGCAACGCAGAGTGGGGGAAGGGATTCGGTGGGTGGCGACAGAAGAAGAGGTAAGATGGGAACTGTCGCAAGCTTGCGGAGGAGGAAGATGGAGGAGCGGGGCAGAGATTAGATGAATCATGCCGTTCCGATTTTTCCCTGCTCTTAAGAGGAGGGAAGGTGGGACAAGGGCATGACGCTTTAGAAAGTTACCGTTTTACCTCAACTGCAATGGTCCCACGACCCCACGACGCGCAGTAATTACGCGAAAGTGGACATTGGATTGACTGGTCATTGTGGCGAACTGGCGCGTGCAGCCCGCTCCTGCCACGTGTCCGCACACTGTTTGGGGACTAACCCAACATGCCACACGACACGTATGGCTCAGGCCTGGAGGCTTATGTCAGGGAAAATATACATGGGCAGGCATTTTCCCCTAACTCGTGCACGGACAGAACGAAGGCAAGCCAGAGATCGAAGGGCCAAGAGACTTGAAGAACCAACATGTAACTCAGAGAGATCGGGATCAAGTCTAAGGAGCAAGATATCGGCAAGAGAAAGGGCCTCCCTTGCCGGGCAGGCGAGCCCGGCAAGGGGCCAGGCCACCACCAGAAGCAAGCAACCATGACTCCCCGGCAGCGCCTGCCGGGGGCTTGCGGGGCTTGAACCACACCGCCAACCGTGCAAGTACGACCCACGTCGTCAATTAGTGCAGTGTCAAGCCACAAGGTGATTAAGTGGCAGCATTTGCCACATGGCAGCCATCTCCTACGGAAGAAACCCATAGGTGACACCCGTCCAGCGACGTGTCAAGAGAACAGATGCGGAGCTGGTGAGATAAGCCCGGCAGGCCTTGCCGGGCAGCTAGTGATGTGACACTGAGCGGTGCATTTAATGCACCCTGCCAGCCCACAGAGTGAGGTATGATAGCACTGTTTGCTGTCAGATTAGTGGGTAATGACTGCTTTGCCATTGTGGTGGCCCCTTAATCTATAAAAGAATGCCCATGGCAATCTAGGAGGGGGTTAGAGGGTTGGAAACTTGACAAACCCAAGACACCATATGCTTGTGGTCACCGTAGCCCTCAGGCAGGCCTTGTCGGGAAAGTGTACCACACACCACCACATTCATTTCCACCATCAATCCACCAAAGAAGGAGTAGGGTCTTACGCCTCGTGGCGGCCCGAACCTGGGTAAATTTCTTGTGTTCTCTCTGCCGCGCTGCCACGCGCTGGTCTGCTCTTTGTGCAACGCGACGTCCCCCGCCGAACCAGCAAGGGGCCGCCCGGTCCCATAGGTGGCCGCGGATATCCCACGACAGCACCATTTTGAGCTTAAACGATGAGTATGACCTACGATCAAGTATTCTCACTTGACTCCTCAGTCAATATACTCTAACATAGGTGGCTTTGTCGCCGACAAACTCTAGATGAAGTTCTCTAGTGTTTCTTTGTGTTCTTACATCTGTTTCTTGCTTGTTTATTCCCCTTTATTTCAAAAAAAAATCATCTAGATTTCTTTTCTTTGTCTGTTATTTTCTGCATTCCCTGCATCTAATTCTTTGCAAATCTTTCAGTTGATTCCCTGTAAATGTTTGTGAGAACTTATTTGCCTAGTGAGCTGAGATGACAAAATCTTTTCTCAGGATTGAACTCGGTCTTACCGATTTCTGCATCCCGGCTAGACCGAACTGCAATCTTGCATTGTAGATTGTTGATCGCTCCAACTGACAAGGACGAACCTGGTCTGATCGATATGCGTCATCTATGACACTTCCAACTCAGTGTCACCGATGAAAAATAATCGGCGTTACCGACTTCACTACTGAGAAAACATTTTGCCATTGCCATTGTCATTTATTCTCCAGCTCCAGTCGATGATTCTTGTCCTCTACTATCATCTTAAATTACATGTTGCTTTGTAATGTGACTCAATGACCAAACCTATATGACTCATGCTCCAGAAGATCCCTTCTTGGAAATTGATGTCAAAGGGGGAGAGAGAGCACATCAAAGCTTGTCACATAAGAGAGAAAAGCTCTCCAGATGCTTATTATCCATAGAGGAGATAAGTCACATGTCTTTAAGAGGGGAAAGACATGTTAATGTGAGCATATGTTGCTCTGTTCTGATTTTCTTTTCCCTATTTTCTCCCATTATCCAATGTCAAAGTCAGGGGGAGAAAGAGTTCATTTCTAAGGAAAGAAAATCCTTGGAATTCATTGCATATATTTATTCTTTGGGGACATGTCTATATCCAAATAGAGTACTAAGTACTCACTCTCTACATGTCATCCCAATCTTGGTACTATTGTGGTTATCACAATTTGCTCTGTTTAGTAGGTGTTCTTGTGTTATCTAACCCTATTTTCTCAAGATTCACTTTCTCCAAATCCAACTCAAGACCACACGGTAAGTATATGCATCACACTCATGTGCATGATGAGCTCTTGCTGATGTACATATTGTTTGCAAGAAGGACTCATGAACATGAAGGTACATTTCCTGTATTCACATCATTAGCTCTGATGCATAAAGCCAAGATACATGTAACTCATTGCTAGCTCTGACATGCTTATGTATTCACATGCTCTTACATACAATCTTTACATGACTGCATACATGTAGGGGGAGCCTATGCATGTTACATGTCCTTCCAAAGCTTTACTTGTTATTCTTCATATCTTTATCTAAAGCTTTGATGTATGTTGTCATCAATTACCAAAAAGGGGGAGATTGAAAGCACAAGTGCTACCTGGGTGATTTTGGTAATTAATGTCAACATATCTCTTGTTGGACTAATTTTCATCTAGTATATTTCAGAAAGTTCAACAAAGGCATGGCATGGACAAGAGGATGTGGAACCCCTTCAAGATGCTAAACAGAAGATTGGCAAAAGCTCAAGACTCTTCATTTCTATTTTAGTGATCCAAGATCACATTGAGTCCATAGGAAAGCTAATACTATTAAGAGGGAATGAGGTGTTGCTTAGTGGTCTACTTGCACCAAGTGCTTAGTGATATGCTCCAAAACCCTCAACCACTTTCTCAATTACAAATATGTCCAAAACCTAAAGTCAAACTCGGCCCCACCAATTTGATTCATTCGGCGCCACCGAGTTCACTTGACATAGCCACTGCCAGAAACCCTAATCAGATCGGTCTCACCGATGGGATCTAGGTCTCACCGTGATGGGCTTGCAAACTCTCTGTTATCTGCTGCAACTACTTCGGTCTCGCCGAGATAGGCAGTTGGTCCCACCCAGTTTGCTTGACCAACTCTCTGTTTGCCTATTACTAAAATCGGTCTCACCAAGCTTATGTAATCGGTCAAACCGAGATGTGGTTTTACCCTAACCCTAGCACATTCGTCCCACCGAGTTGATCATGTCGGTCCCACCGAAAAGTCTAGCGTTCACATTTTGAACTAAATCGGTGTCACCGAGTTCATACATTTGGTCTGGCCGAGTTGGCTCTTTTGTGTGTAACGGTTAGATTTTATGTGGAGGCTATATATACCCCTCCACCCTCCTCTCCATTTGTGAGAGAGCCATCAGGACGTTCCTACACTTCCGCTATTCATTTTCTGAGAGAGAACCACCTACTCATGTGTTGAGACCAAGACATTCCAATCCAACCACAAGAATCTTGATCTCTAGCATTCCCCAAGTTGCTTTCCACTCAAATCATCTTTCCACCATAGCCAAATCTGTGAGAGAGAGTTGAGTGTTGGGGAGACTATAATTTGAAGCACAAGAGCAAGGAGTTCATCATCAACACACCATCTATTACATTTTGAAGAGTGGTGTCTCCTAGATTGGTTAGGTGTCACTTGGGAGCCTCTGTCAAGATTGTGGAGTTGAACCAAGGAGTTTCTAAAGGCAAGGAGATCGCCTACTTCGTGAAGATCTACCCAAGTGAGGCAAGTCCTTCGTGGGCGATGGCCATGGTGTGATAGACAAGGTTGCTTGTTTGTTGACCCTTCGTGGGTGGAGCCCTCCGCGGACTCGCGCAACCGTTACCCTTTGTGGGTTGAAGTCTCCACCAACGTGGATGTATGATAGCACAACCTATCGGAACCACGCCAAAAATCTCTGTGTCTCCAACTGCATTTGCACACTCCAGTCCCATCCCTTTACTTTCTTGCAACTTGCATGCTTTACTTTCCGCTGCTCATATACTCTTGCCATGCTTGCTTGAAATGTATTGTGAATGTTTAAACTTGTGCTAAAACTTCACCTCAACTTGAAGAATTTAAAAACTCCTACTTTTCTTTGTTGAGGGTCTAATCACCCCCCTAGACACCTCTTCTCGATCCTTTCAATTAGTAGTTGGAACTTCTTTAGGAATAGAATGAAGGGAAGATTGACGTCCTTCAGAGCCCGTATGAATTTCTTCAGTCTGCAAAGGGGACTGAGGAATTTGATGTAGAGGTGTGGCAATTGGAGAATTAGGGTGAAGATTTTCCCAATAGTCATCATTAAGAACTGGTGTAGTGGACCCAATGTCCACATCCTCATCTTCTTCATCTATTTCTCAACACCTTCCTCTTCAGCTATGAACTGAAGCATGGGAGATGATACTAGCGGAGTTGAAGGGATATCATCCACTTCAATATCTTCATCCAACTGCTCCGAAGAAGCTGCAGAAGGATTTTCTTCATCACTGTCATCTAGAATGACATATTCCTCACCAAAGGGAACAATCTCCTTTGATGGCATGCTTGAGATAGGAACAACATCAATGCGGTTGGTGTATGAGCTGGTCAAAGTCTTCACTTTCTTAGGAGCTGAAGACTCTGCAGGCGTAGATGCTTTCCTTTTCTTCACTGTTGCCTTCTCCGTAGCTTTGGTCTTCTTCGCTTCTGATGTAGAAGGAAGGTTGATATTTTTTATCTGTGATGACTTTTCAAGAGGAGCAGATGAAACTAGTTCAGTTTCTTTAGATACAACTGATGCAGTTGCCCTGGCATGTTCATATTCTTCAGGCACATCAAATGCTTCATCTGGCCTAGTTTGTTCTTCAGGCACAACATTGGAGGTTGCCCTGGCAATTTCTTCAGGAGCTGGAATTTCTTCAGCAGCCCTAGTACTTTCAGTTTCTTCAACACTCTGATTCTCATCAGTTGTGCTAGCATTCTCTTCAGTGGGTTGAGCAGATGCCTCAGCCTGAGGAATTTCTTGTTGCGATGTAGCCGCAACATTTGGCTTGAATCCCTTCGCCATTCTGACGAATTTGACTTTGGAGCCTAGCCAATCTGCACGATATGCATCAAAATCATCACTGAGGGCTTTGATCTCAATCTGCATATTGACAAGTTCTTCAGGAGACATGTTTACAACATTCTTCTTCAGAAAACACTCCTTATATTGAGCTTTCTTCACTTGGCTGGACTTTTCAAACTTCCATTTTTCTTCATTAATGAAGGCCGTCAACATGTGACTTTGGCGTGGAGTGAGGTTCAGTTCAGGCAAAGGAGTATTTGGATCCTTGTGCCATAGATCAATGTACTCGAGGATCTTCTTCGGATCCAGTAGAAGAGGCACAATGCTGCCTTTGGCTCTAGCGGCCCTTTCTTGCCTGTTTTTGATGATCTCAGCCAATTCTCCATCATCAGCTTCATCGTCACTTGACGGAACTTGAAAGGCGACTTGCTTCTTGTGTGGACTTGGCCTTGAGCCTCGTCCAGCATTGGCCTTTTTCTTCAGCAAGGTTGGACCAATCGAAGATTGTGGCAGAGCTGAGAAACCTGCAGAGGCTCCTGAAGCAATTGATATTCCTATAGTCCTTTGGCACGAGGCAAGATGAACAGGTGCTTAGGACTTTGGAGCTGCAGCTGAGGATTTTCCAATTGAGGGAGTTGGAGCTGCTTTTGAAGAGATAGCTTGACGAATAGGCCATGAGAGCTTTGAAGAACTTTGCCTTGAGGGCATTGCGGCAGAGGCACTTGGCTTTACAGCTGATTTATTCGGCAAAGCCTTCTTTAGCTTGCTAGCAGAGGCCTCAGTAGCAGCAGCAGAATCTTCGTTGAATTTCTTCACTACTTCCTTGGCCATTTTAGCCAACTTGGCTTCGCGCTTGGCCCATTCCTTGGGAAAGTACTCACCTCTTCTGATGCTAGAGTGATCAGCTTCTTGGCCTGGAGCCAATGGAGGTCTTGGAAATGGAGGGTGTACAACGAATTTCTTCATGTACTTTGGAGTAACATAACGATACTCCCTCCATTCTCTTGCCCATCTCCTCTCAATCCTCTGAATGCGCACTTTGCACTGATTTTTGTTCCCCTTTCCATGAGTTGCTTCATCAGGAGTACACTATTCATCATATATGTCTTCAGGGATTTCAAACGATGTATTTGTTTCTGGCCTCTTTCCTCCTTTCTGACGACGTTTACCATCAGCCATTTTCTTCACTTGAGGAATTTGAACAATTGAAGTTTCTGACGAGGTATGCAATTTGTCTTCGAGGAACGCTACAAATGAGTTAAGTTGATGAGAACCTAGTGATTCAGCAGTGGACATGTGTACCTGTGAACAGAGTATAGGTGCGAAGGATTTGGAGAGGACATATGCTTTCTCAGAAATTTTTCAAAAGTATCAAGTTTGAGGAATTTGACCATGGGTGTCTTGAGGAATTTCACTAAGCGTTCTTGACGTAGGTTCTAGAGTTGTATAGATTTGAAAATCCACACAATTGAGGAATCTTGAGGAAAAACATAGCTTAGAGAAACAAATCAAGAACAGATGCAACAGGGTGATTAAGGATATGGAAGTTGAAGAATAAACACCTTTTGAAGATTTTGTGAAAATCATCAGAATCAACAAGGGTGGTAAAATCAGATTTTAACTACCCTTGATGAAGAACACGATGAACTGGGAGTTGAAGTGGAGAAGCTCATCCGTTCACATCTTCACGCCCTAACTTGGCAGTGGAAGATAACTACGGCAGTGGCAGAGTGAAGATTTCCTAGGCCGGCGCGAGTATGACGGCGATGAGGTCAAGGCAGTGAAGCTCTTCCTCATCGTCGACAATGGAGAGTAGCGGCGGCGCTAGGTCAGAGAGGTCGAGCGAGGGGAGTGAGATCAAGCGGAGTAAATGAGGTCTCAGGAGGGCGAGGGGTATTTAATGAAAAACCGCCCGTCTGAAGAAATTGGACGAACGTGCCCCTAACCCTTGCCATCCTAGCGACATGTGTCACCCACGTACTGAGAGGTGTAGATCGTGTTAGATCGTGGGTGAGTAGTTTAATCCAGTCGTGGGATGCGGAACGGTTTGAGCGGCAAAAGCCGAAAATTCAGATACGAAAAAGTGTAAGGTTTCGTTCGCAAATTCTTCAGCTCACAAGGACACAGTGAATATTTTGAACGGGTTTCAAATAGAACGCACATGAAGAGTTTGTGAACAGACTGGGTTGAGTCTAGCATAGAGGGGGAACGGGTCCGATCACATTCACTTTGAAGAAAAAACAACTTGAACAATTAGCAATAAGTGAATGCTGTTGAGGACTTGAAAACTCAAATATATATATATGTATATATGTATATATATATATAGTAAATGAAGAACACAGACAGAAAGAGTGAAAACAATGCAAAGGTGAGGAATTTGAAAATTTGAGGAATTTGCAAAATGAGGAAAAACTCAAATTGAAGATTTTCAACTTTGGTTGGTAGCATGACCCACCGTATAAGAATGATGATTTCAGACGCCGCGTACAATTGTCGTAAGGCTCTGAGAATAAAATTCTTCATTAATTTCTTCACACTTAGAGGGTTAGTCTTCATTGATTGAAGAAAAACGTTACTTAGTGTGTTGCACATCTAAGTCATCAATTTGCATAAGTGTTAGGATGTGTGTCGTTTTCAAAGAACATTCAAAGATTCTAAGATATTTAGCTCACACCGCAACTTGCTAAATCTATTCTCATCCAAGGGCTTTGTGAAGATATTCGCTAGCTGTTCTTTAGTCTTCACATGATCGATAGAGATGTCTCCCGTCAACACATGATCACGAAGAAAATGATGACGAATATGTATGTGCTTTGTCTTTGAGTGCAAAACTGGGTTATGAGTAGTCTTGATGGCACTCTCATTGTCGCAGAATAGTGGCATATTCTTCAAATTGATGCCATAGTCCTTGAGGGTTTGCCTCATCCATAGCAATTGAGCACAGCAAGAACCAGCAGCAATGTACTCAGCTTCAGCAGTAGAGAGTGATATGTAGTTCTGCTTCTTCGAGGACCAACATACGAATGATCGTCTAAGGAAATGGCATGTGCCTGATGTTGACTTGCGATCCACTCGATCACCAGCATACATAATATCCAATGAGATCAAAAGCCGAGCCCTTGGGATACCATAATCCAAGTGTTGGAGTGTGAGCTAGATATCAAAGAATATACTTCACAGTCATATGGTGTGATTCCTTCAGTTTAGCTTGAAAATGGGCACACATGCAAACACTAAGCATAATATCTAGCCTAGATGCACATAGACACAATAAAGAGCCAATCATGGAGCGGTATACCTTTTGATCGAAGTCTATACCATTTTCCTTAGTGCATAGATGGCCATTTGTGGGCATAGCGATTTTGACGCCTTTGCAATCTTGCATGCCAAATTTCCTCAGCACATCCTTGAGGTATTCTCTTGCGATATGAAGATGTCGTTGCATTGTTGACGAATTTGAATACCTAAGAAGAATTTCAGTTCTCCCATCATGAACATTTGATATTCCTCCCACATCATATAGGCAAATTCGTCACTATAACGTTGGTTAGTACAGCCAAAGATAATATCATCAACATATATTTGGGACACGAATAATTCATCATCATAAGTTTTGGTGAACAGAGTTGGGTCAAGTGAACCGGGTTTGAAGCCTTTCTTCATGAGGAATTCCTTCAAAGTATCATACCACGCCCGAGGGGCCTACTCAAGACAATAGAGGGCCTTATTGAGTCTGAAGACTTTGTCAGGGTGCTTAGGATCTTCAAAACCTGAGGGTTGATCAACATATACTTCTTCCTCAAGCTTACCATTGAGGAATGCACTTTTCACATCCATTTGATATAAGATGATATTATGATGGTTAGCATAAGCAAGCAATATGTGAATAGCCTCAAGTCTAGCAACAGGTGCAAAACCTTCACCGAAATCAATTTCTTCAACCTGTGTGTAGACTTGAGCTACAAGACGAGTCTTATTCCTCATCACAAGGCCATTTTAATCTTGCTTGTTACAGTAGATCCATTTGGTACCGATCATGTTGTGCTTGTGTGGGTCTGGTCGCTTGACAAGTTCCAGACATTGTTGAGCACAAATTGATGTAATTCCTCTTGCATCGCTTGAAGCCACTCAGGCTCCAGAAATGCCTCATCAACTTTGGTGGGCTCTGTGATAGAGACAAAAGCAAAGTGCCCACAAAAGATAGACAAATGTGAAGCCCTTGAGCGTGTGAGAGGACCTGGTGCGTTGATTTCGTCGATGATTTTCTCAATCTGCACTTCATTTGCAACACGAGGATGAGTAGGTTGACGACGTTGAGTGGGCTCAGCATTTTCTTCAGAGCCATTTTCCTCAGGTGCACCAGCATGATTTTCTTCACGTTCTGGAATGACTTCTTCTGCAGATTCTTCAGTGGGTATGACATCCTCAGTAGCCTTGAACTTGATGGATTCCTCAGGTGACATTTCATCTAGCACACGAGGTAGGTGCTCTCTTTGCGAGCCATTAGTTTCATCAAACTGCACATCTATAGTTTCAACAACCTTGTGGTGAAAGATGTTGAAGACTCTGTAGGTGTGCGAGTTCTTTCCATAACCAAGCATAAAATCCTCATGTGCTTTCGGTGCAAATTTAGAGTTGTGATGAGGATCTCTAATCCAACATTTAGCACCGATGACTTTGAAATAACTCACATTAGGTTTCTTGTTAGTGATGAGTTCATATGAGGTCTTCTTGAAGAATTTGTGAAGATATACCCTATTGATGATGTGGCACGTAGTATCAATTTCCTCAGGCCAGAAGCGAGGAGGTGTCTTGTATTCATCAAGCATAGTGCGAGCCATCTCAAAAAGAGTCCTGTTCTTGCACTCCACGACGCCATTCTGCTAGGGAGTATAAGGGGCAGATAACTCGTGAGTAATACCAAGTTCATCAAGATAGTCATCAAGACCAGTATTCTTGAACTCGACCCCATTGTCACTCCTAATGCGCTTGATCTTCACACTGAAGTTTGTCGAGGCTCTTGAGGAAAATCGTTTGAAGGCTTCCTGCACTTCAGTTTTGTAAGTGATGATATGCACCCAGGTGTAAAGAGAATAGTCATCAACAATAACAAAGCCATATAGAGATGCTACATTCGTGAATGTGGTATAATGAGTAGGGACAAAGAGATCCATGTGAAGTAATACAAATGGACGAGTGGTAGTCATGATAGTCTTTGAGGGATGCTTGGACTTGGTCATCTTTCCAGCTTCACAAGCTCCACATAGATGGTCCTTCCGGAATTTGACACCCTCGATGCCAATGATATGCTTCTTCTTCGCGAGTGTGTGTAAGTTCCTCATGCCAGCATGACCTAGTCATTGATGCCATAGCCATCCTTCTGAAGCTTTTGCCAGTAGACATGTGGCAGGCTGTGGTCCTGTAAAGAAATCAACAATATACAAGTCTCCTCTCCTAAAGCCTTCAAAGACTTTGGAATTGTCAGATTCCATTAGCACAATGCAATGATATTTGACAAAGAAAATATCCATATCAAGATCACAAAGCATTCAGACAGACATGAGGTTGAATCCTAAGGACTTGACAAGCATGACCTTGTCCATGTGTCGATCCTTTGAGATCGCAACCCTACCTAGACCCAATATCTTGCTTTTGCCTTTGTCGGCGTAGGTGATATGCTTCAGATGCGATAAAGATAAAGCCGTGTCCATCAATAAGTTCCTATCATCGGTCATGTGATTTGTACATCCAATGTCGACGACCCACTCAGTAGCTTTGGGTTGTTCATCCTGCAAATGAATTAGTGCAACTTATGAACTCATATACTTCGTCAATGAAGAATGTGACATCAAATTCATCAGATTGAATTTCATCAAGCAATACAACAAATATATAAGTATATGGACGTGAGAAATGAATATTCATTTCTTCATGATTAGCTTGTGTACTTTCAAGAATATTCAGGTCTCTAGCAAATTCATCAGACGTTCAAGTTCGTCTAGAGACCTGACCCTGCATAAGATATTAGTTCTTTTTCTTCACCACCCATATCTGGAGGGGTGGTAAAGAGTTCATCATTCTGTAAGCTCCATAAGAGAAAGGTGTCATAGAAGCAAGTCCACTTTGTTTCACGGAAGAGGGGTTAGAGTAAGCATATGAATAAGCAGAGAAATTCTTCGAGGACTTATGAACATAATGATTTCAAGAATAATGCATATATTCATAACCCTTTGGTTTTCCCGGTGAAACAAAAGTGTTAGCACGATGATGTTCATATGAGGATTTGGATCCATATGAGGAATTTGATCCACGTGAGGAATTTGGTCCCCGTGAGGAATTTGGTCCATATGAGGACTTGGATCCATATGAAGACTTTGGTCCATATGAAGAATTTGATCTGGGGTTCCTATTCTTCACAGGTGGTGTCATGATGACATTCACGTGAAGACTTTCAAGACACCTTTTGGGAACCCATATTTTCTTCATAGGGGAACCGTTCCTGTAGTTAGTTCCAACATATCTAGCAAATACTTCACCATTCTGATTTTTGAACAGTTTATAGTTGGAGTGAAATGACTCATGAGAAGAATACGAGGATTCACATGTAAAGCCAGATAAATTAGATGGATCTACGGGAGGTCCTTTCGCAGCAACCCATGAGGTTCTGGGATACTGCTCAGGTTTCCAGTAGGTCCCATCAGCATTGAGTTTCCTCTCAAAGGCAATACCCTCTTTTCTAGGGTTCCTGTTGAGGATCTGCTTTTTAAGCACATCACAAAGAGCCTGATGCCCTTTGAGGCTTTTCCACATGCCTGCCACATCAAATTCCTTTAGCGCTGCATTGTCAGTGATACTTGTGGTATCCTTAGATGAGGTATTTGTGACCACAGATACAGTTGAAGAATTTGCAGCAATAGAAGTATTTGAACTCTCAAGTGAAGAATTAGCAGATTTAAGTTCAATGCATTTCAAACATGGTGGAATGAATTCATCCTGAGTCGAACTGATCTACTGAGCAAGCAATGAATCATTTTCCTTCTGAAGATCTTCATAACTCATCTTTAGCTTTTCAAGATCTTGCTTTCTTTGAAGAAATTCATAAGAAAGCTTCTCATAATCAGCTAAGAGTGTGGTATGATGACTCTGAAGGTTATCAAACTTAGACTGAAGACTTTTAAGATCGTCAGTCAGAGTTTGAACCCAATCCATTTCTTCACCCAACAGGTCATCGCTTTTATCTAGCAGATTTTGAACCCTTTCCAAAGCTTTTTGTTGTTTAGTGGCAACGGTAGCAAGCTTGGAATAGCTAGGTCTGAAATCATCATTAGATTCTTCATCACTAGATTCAGATGAGGAATAATCAGGTACCTTTGCACCTTTTGCCATGAGGCATGGTGCTGAAGAGGATGATTCAGGTTTGAAGGTCATTGTTTTGAGAGATTCCTTGAATTCGTCAAACCAGGGATCATGACGAGTTCGATGACCTTCATAGACGTCAAAGAGTCGGTCCCAGATAAGCTTCGCGTTGCAAAGATGCATAATGCGCCTAAATTCATCTCTGTCTAGGCAGGAGTAGATGATATCCTTCACCATAATGTCCAGCAAAGTGTACTTGCGAATATCATCAGCATGCGCCATCTTGCATAGGTCGGAAAGGCCAATCTCAGTGACGGTCCACAGCTCGCGGTTCATCGCCATGAGGCATTTCCTCATCATGGCCTTCCACTTGGGATAATCATGACCGTCAAAGATGGGGCATGTCACTTGCTTCATTCCTGTGGTCGACACAACAAAAACTCCAGGTGGTTAAACCAAAATCACACAGAACAAGGGAGTACCTTGCTCTGATACCAATTGAAAGTGTGTTATATCGACTAGAGGGGGGTGAATAGGCGATTTTTACAAATCCAACACTGAGGAAATTCAACTTGAGGAATTTCCTAAGTCACGAACTACAAGCAGCGGAATAAGTACTCAGGTACATGCATACCAGAGCAGTAGCATAGTCATCATGATGAAATGAAACACACACAGAGCACAAGTAGCGTGTAAACAGGATAAGCAGGCTAAAGACAACGTGACTGAAAAGTTTGGGATTGAGGAAATTGAGAAAGTCTTCAATCGAAGTCTTCAAACAGTAATGATCTAGTACATCAACACATGAATGAGAAAATGAAAGGGTTGAGGAAATAGAACCAGTAGCTTGGTGAAGACAATGATTTGGTAGACCAGTTCCAACTGCTGTGACAGTTGTACGTCTGGTTGGAGCGGCTAGGTATTTAAACCTGAGGACACAAAGTCCTCACCGTATTCTCCTTGAGCTAAGATCACACAGACCTCGCCCAATCACTCGTGGTAAGTCTTCAGGTGATTTCCAAACCTTCACAGACTCGGTCAATTGGCGATCCACAATTTCCTCCTGGATGCTCTAGACCATGACGCCTAACAGTCTGGAGGATGGACGGTCCTCAAAGATAACAAGTGTCGGCTCCACACAGGAACAATCTCTTCAGTGATGCTCAATCACTTTGGGTTTGTAGGTGTTTGGGTTTGGGTTTTCCTCACTTATGATTTTCGCTCAAAGTCCTCTGAGGATGGGATGCTCTCAATGACAAGGGTCAGTTTCTCTTAGAGCAGCCAACCAACTAGTGGTTGTAAGAGGCGGCTATTTATAGCCTAGGGAGCAGCCCGACATGATAAGACATAAGTGCGCTTCAATGATATGACCGTTAGGTCGATAAGATATTTTGGGACAGCTGGTGCATAGCACAGCAACGGTCGTAAATTTGAGCTCTCAAATTCCTCAGGGCTATCATGTTCCTCACTTGTAGGCAATCCGCACTGGCGAATTCCTAACTCCTCAGTCAGAACAAATTCCTCGCATAACAGAATATCTTCGTCTCTGTCATTGAAGAAATGGACTGAACTATATGAGATTAAAAATGGCTTCACTCGAAAGGATTGGTTAGGTGTAGGATTTTGAGATGAGCATCACTTGGAAACTTTTCCTTAGTTTTACCTCGACCCCTTTAACAGTACGTGTTTCCTATGACTCAAGAAAGAGAAAATGAAACTACGAAAACAAAACTCTTCACGCTTCATAATCCTCACATCAATATCGAAGTCTTCAAGGTCACACCAATTTGCTCACTTTTAAAGTCTTCAATAAAACCAAAGTCTTCAACTTAAGACATTCATTTTTAGGGGTCGACTTTCACTTCAAATATCAAACTCCTCATAGACTTATAGAACCTGTGTACACTCAAAAACACATTAGTCCCTTAACCTATAAGTCTTCAACACACCAAAATCACTAAGGGGCAGTAGATGCACTTAAAGTGATACATGCACAAAACGCCCGGCAAGCACATCTTTTTTCATTAATACGCAGATAAACATGTACAAACCGTACAGGGTACAAATATGGATGGAAGATTACATAATTTAGACTAAAGTTTGGCAGATGCATGTATTTTTAAACTGAAAAAAGATAAGTGCCCCGTGATGCCTTTCTTGTCCCTCTCCTCATAGGAGCTACAATGGGAGGTGAAGAGGGCAAAATGAGTGCCTGGGCAGAAGCCCAGCCCGACACCGTCAAGGCCCGCAGGATGCAGCCTGACAAAATCGGGAGGGCGAGGATGAAGCGGAAGGGCAGAAGGAGCGGCTAGGCAATGCCCTGGTCACCACCGCCAGGACCAGCGGAACGCGGCAAGAGGGATACCGGCAGGGAAGACGAAGCCGGAGTCCACGTGAAAGCCTGGCCGAGTCCAGCTGGAGAGGCAGCGGCATCCACACCCAACCCCCCGATAAATCTCTGCCGGGGAGAAGACCAGGTGCAGATGATGGTGCCACCGGCGCCTGGCTGACTGTGATGGTACGTCCGGCGCTCCGCTGGAGTCCGAGCCGCCGTCCTCTCGCTCGGTGTCGTCTTCTTTACCGTCAGTGTCCTATGCTTTCGTCGTCGGTCAAGGTTTCCGCGCAGCACCCTAAGCGAGCACTCGCACGCCCGAAGACCTTGATGGAGAGCAGGTCTGCATCCATTAACTTAAAATGCAGGACGTGCCCCTCCGCCAAGCTATTGGCACGTGCAAAAGTTTTCCAACCGCGGCGGAGAAGCATCACACGAGGCGCGGGGAATTCAACATCCGACCGCATGTTGCCATTACAGTAACCCCTCATGTGCAACTTCAACCCACGTGGTTGTTCAAGCTCCATTACCCTCGCAAAAGGGGTAGGAAACCGAAGATGGCTGCGCGGGGGCCCATGCAGCCTGACGATGAACTCCAGCGGCTGGTCCCTGACATGGCCCTCCATTGGAGCCAGGGCAGCCGGGGAAGGAGCGACCAGAGCACCACTGCGTCCTCCCCGGCCCCGAGAGCCTCGCTAACCACGCCCGCGTCTCGCAACGCCGCCCTGGGCAATGGATTCTGCCCCTGCGTCTCCGGCCGGGGCAGGGATGCATTGCCGAGAAGAGGCCCTCGTCACCACCACCGAAGCACAACCGTGCCCTCTCCCCCCTCACCATCGTGGAAGAGGGGCACAAGAAGAAGAAGGAGACGCGTGGGTGAGTCCTTTTGCTCGGCTCTGCGCTCCCTTTTATAGCGGAGCGTGGCAGGGGGCTGGCTCCCGACTACCCCGTGGCCACCGCCAGGATCAACCAATCCGGTCCATCTGCGTCTTCTGCAACATCCGGAATCACCGACCGCCTTCCTATGCCTATCAACGGTGTCGAGCTTTCTGTCGTGCACTCATTCCTGCGCCCTGTGCCTCTGCTACCAACCCTGCGCAATGCATGCAACATACGTGGCGGAAACGACAGCGGTAGTGGGGTGAGTAAAATGGCAGTTACCTCCCCGTGAACGTGGGCAGCCCACAGATCATTACGTGGATAGCCCACATTATTCAGCACCACTCTCGGGAAAACCAGAAACCGATTCAATCCTAGGTTAAGGAAGAAGCAAGGAAGATACCAGAGAAGACGTCAATCCCACCATGGCATGGTTTAGATGCCCGCCTGTGCATTTGTTAGGGCCTACCCCAACGATGCCCAGCGGCGCGTATGGGCCAGGCCCGGGGGATCCTGTCGGTGCAACGAACATGCATGTTTGATTTACCGAGCTCATGCACAGGCGTGCTCATAACCATGCAGTCAGCACCGGTGTGCAACACAAAGGCCAAGCTAGAGAAACCACTCTTCATGAAATCAAGGAGCGCATCAAGAAGACCAAGCAGTCGTACAAGCCAAGGACTCCAAGAAGTGTCCCTTGGTGGCTAGGCGAGGCCAGTGAGGTCAACGCGGTAAGAAACAACGGAGCCAAACCGCGCTAGCCGCGGCTCCGGGGCGACAGGAAACCGCAGCACGCACCCCTCCAAGAATGCCCGGCAACTCCTGTCCCCGACAGGCACGGGATAATTGCCACCGCTCCACCGCATCGCAACGCCAATCACTTGTCGATGCGATGTCGAGCCCCCAAGTAGCTAAGTGGCTCTCAATAAGCACACGGCATTATGATGGAAGGTAGATCATGAACACTTGACACCCGTCTAAGGGCATGTCAAGATGGTAAGCAAAGCTGGCTACACGGTGGCATAAGCTTGCCGGGGATGTGCCCTCGCACGCCACCTAAGATAGCATTTATGGCATTTTGTCCTAAATGACAGAGTTAGGTATGATAGCACTCTTGGTTGTCTAATTAGAAGATAATGTCTGCTTTGCCACTGTGGTGACCCCTTGAGCTATAAAAGGAGGCCCAAGGCAACCTAGAGAGGGATTCGGACCCCCTCACACTTGAGCGCACGTAGCAGATCTCCCGAGGCCGCCTTGCCGGGCTTGAGCGTTGTGTGTTGTTGTGTTTCATCCAATCCAATCCACCAAAGGAGGAGTAGGGTTTTACGCTTCCCAGCGGCCCGAACCTGGGTAAAAACCACCAGTGTCATCGTCGTTGTGCTGTCCCATGGCCTCCGCTCTTTGTGCAACATGATCTCCCCCTTGCCGAACCACAAAGGGGCTCATGACTTCGGCGTGGTTAATAACCTCTGAGAGTTGGTCTAGCGATTGCTAAGCCGCGACATCCTCCCATGTTCGTAGTCGGATCATCAAAGTCTACTCCTCTAAAACGATAATCACCTTCTCATTGGAACATCAGGACACCTTCGCCTCTATCAATACTGATTGTTTCTACCATGTTGTACAGAATTTTTATCAAATTTCCATGGTCTACCAAGTAAAAAGGAACATGCTTGCAAGGGTACGACATCACAATCAACATAATCAGCATATGTAGTGATACTAAAATGCACATGAACAGTATGTGTTACCTTAACCTTGCCGCTGTTGCTGAACCATTGGATGTAGTAAGGATGCAGATGGGGTCTTGTGGTGAGAGACAACTTCTCCACCATCTTGATGCTAGGCAAGTTGTTCCAACTCCCTCCATCAAAGATGACATGGACAGAACGTTCCTTCACAACTCCCTTTGTATGGAACAAGTTATGCCTCTGATTTTGCTCAGCTTGTGTTACCTGCACACTCAAAACACATTGTGCAACTAAACTCTCATACCCGTCAGCATCTTCAACAGCCATTTATTGTGTCTCATGTTCAAAACCATCTCCACCGTGTTCTTCACTTGCAATAAGGGCCAACGTCTCCTCATCATAGTCACTAGTGGACTCATATCCACCATCCTCAGTAACAATCATCACACGCGGAGATGGACATTTGCTCGCATAGTGTCCTCCACCCTTGCAACAATGGCATATAACCTCATGTGTTTGCCCTCTTGATGCCATGGATGAAGAAGAGCTCTGTGCAGGACCAGAAGGTGTGCTCCTGGCAGATGGTGGTGGTGGTGATTGTTTTCTTGTATCTTGGTTGGAATTGGCGGCTGAAGTCAGCGGTGCTGCAGTAGGACGTGTGGAAGTAGAGGATGTATGTGGTGTCCATGATGAAGATCGACCTGCAAAAAAATAGTTTGCGCCAATGCCTGTCGATCCTGCACTTCACGTCCAGCTTTGCAAGCAAGATGGAATAGACAAGTGATATTATTACACTCCTTATACTCTAGAATGGTTTGAATCTCTCTATTTAATCCACCTGTCGTGGAATTGTCACGGCAGATGTCCTCAAGCTAGGACTTAGTCGTGGAGCCATCGCCGCTAGGAAGCTTGAAGGGGTTAAACGGGACAAGGAACACGAGGGTTTATACTGGTTCGGCCCCTTACGGTGAAGGTAAAAGCCTACGTCCAGTTGAAATGGTATTGATTAGGGTTTCGATGACCAGGGAGCTTAACTGCTATGCCTGGCTCTCGACGAGATCTTGCTTACCCTAAACCGCTGCCGGGTCATCCCTTTATATAGAGAGGTTGACGCCCAGCAGCTTCTGAGAGTCCCGGCCGGCTCATAAGAGTGTCCGGCTCGGGCTCTCAACTATTCCTGCCTTACACTACAAGTTCTACCATAATGACGGTTGTAACCACGGGCCTTAAGCCATCTCCGGGTCTTAAGCCCATCTCTGGCCCACCATCTTCAAGCTTGGCGCCGGGCTTCAGGTGATGATCCTTATGTGTAATCCGGCCCCGCCGGGCGGGTGACTCTAAGGGTTATATCCTCAACATTAGGCCCCAGATTGATTTGAGCCGGCTCAGGTCAATCTTCAACTCTTTCGACAGAAAAGCTCTGGCTTACAATTGTGTGAAGGCCATAACCCGGCGTAACGTCATCCTCTGGATTCCGGGTAATCCGCCGTGACGTCATCTTCCATTAAGTCCATTTTTTATTCCACCATATCCGCAACGGATCTTTATCTTTACTGCCATCCCGAAAATCGAGGCGTTTTTACAGTGAGATAACCGCGCCGTGGCCTCCTCATTTCTCGCGCCCACTTATGAGTTTGCCCTTATAAGTAGCCCGGCCCGATGAGCCTTCAGCCACCCGTCTTCCTCCTCGCGCCACTGTTCTTCCGCTCGAGCTCCGTTGCCGTTGCCACCGCGGGTCTTCTCGTCCTCGCCGACTCCGGCCACTGCATCAACCTGTTGCGTCCAGAGAAAACGGCGGCGACCTCCGCGACTCACCAGCACCTGTAAGTCCTTGCTGCCCCGTAGAACAGATCTGTAGTAGGGTTTCTTCCTGTTCTTCCCGTGTTCTTCACCGTTCTTCGCGGGTTCTCAGTAGATTTGATTTTTACCACCCTTCTTGATCTTAGACTTGTATAGAACCGCTGCGGTAGCTGTTTCACTTCCATTCCCAATGCACATAGATTCCTTTTTACTGCATAGAGGCTCCGTTCGAACCCGCGAACTTCTTCTGCGTCTGTTTTAGGTCTAGAAACTTTCCTTTTTAGCCGACCATTTTGATCCAAATTAGTTACTGCAATGTGTGAAATCTGTTTTCACCACACTTAGTGAAAATTTGCACCTGCTGAGTCATGGCGGTTTAAATTTCCGGCTTTAAAGAAACCACGCACTGTAAAACCTTCCGGCTCAAAAGAAGCCACGCGCCGTAAAATTTTCCGGCTCACTTACAACAAGGCTGTAGACGATTTGAATTACTCTCAATACCTCCAGCGGCTTAGATAACCCGATGCACTTAGATATATGTCATTAGGCCCCTCCATAAGCCGCCACTTTAAACATTGAACTGTAAATTTCCTCCGGCTTACAATTAAACTGGACATTTCCTTTTATCATAGGCTTCCGACTTTCACCATGCCTCCCAAAGCTCCCAAAGCTCCCATCACGTGCAATTGGATGAGGTCCAACGTCACCGATGAGACCTTAGCAGATTTCGTGAAGTCGGGTTACCTGCCCAAGAAGGACGTCATGTCCTACCGTGCCCCCGACCCATCAGAGGAGAGACCACAGCCAAGGGACGGGGAGGTGGTAATTTTTGCGGATCATATGAGCCGGGGCTTTGCACCGCCCGGCTCAAAGTTCTTTAGAGACGTGCTGAATTTCTTTGACCTGCGGCCACAAGACATAGGACCCAACTCGGTGTCGAATATATGCAACTTCCAAGTATTCTGCGAGGTCTACCTTGGAGAAGAGCCCAGCCTGCTACTCTTCACAGAACTCTTTTATCTGAACCGCCAGAACGAGTGCGCCAACGGGCCGAGCTTAGAACTTGGTGGAATCTCCATTCAGCGACGGAGAGACTGCCTTTTTCCTTACGCCGAGCCGCCAAGCCAGCCAAAAGACTGGAACCAGACGTGGTTCTACTGCCAAGACACTTCACCGGCTGATGAGAGCCCGCTGCCCGGCTTTCGTCCTTCGCGTCTGGAACCAACTCACCCTCTGTCAGACAAGTTATCTCAGGCGGAGCGCCAACCTCT
Organism: Triticum aestivum; assembly: GCF_018294505.1. Taxonomy (NCBI): domain Eukaryota; kingdom Viridiplantae; phylum Streptophyta; class Magnoliopsida; order Poales; family Poaceae; genus Triticum; species Triticum aestivum. Next base: position 283,675,664 of record NC_057799.1, on the reverse strand, counting down.
GATCCCTACCATCAACAAGATCAAGGCCCTCCTGGGAAATGGCCTTAATGGCATTGATCTGGTCCGAGTCTGGATCTCATGGCGGGTGATCCCCTTAAGCCACCGCCCCGGCTTAATGTGTGAGTACACGGGCCGGAAAGATGACCCCCTGAGACACAGCCGGAACGATCTTCCTGAAGACGTTGCTGAAGACATGACCAAGGCTCTCTTGAACGAGAGCTTGGCAGACTGCGGGAGGACCGGCTTAAGCCACTTCTGCAAGACCAACCCAGCCCCAGCGGTAAGCCGCTGATCTGAACATCTTATTTTCTTCTGTAGATAGCTTTCATCTGAACCTTTAAGAAATCGTCATTGTATTTTTCAGGCTGATGAAAAATTCTGGAAGGTCAAATATGACCATGAGGCAGCCAAGAAGGCCAGGAAGGCTAAGAAAGCCGCCAAGAGAGCCGCTCCCCGCAAGAAGGGAAGTAGGCCTACTGCTTCAGAGCTGCTGCAACTAAGCGACAGCTCCGAGTCAGAGGTAACCCCTGAGCCTGTAAGCTCTTGTTATATTTGTTGTTTATTTCTGTCCACCTTATCAATACTGTTCATCAACACGATGACACCGGAGCAAGTAACCCGGTGGTTGAAGAGGTAATGACACTTTCCTCCGACTTGGAGCCCTTGCCAAGGCTGAAAGTCCGAAGGGTAACCCGGAAAGTAAGATTTTCACATCCTTTAGCTTATCAAGATCCTCAATTTCTTTTGAATCAACAGATTCATGAGAGCCGGCGGCACACCCAAACCAACAAGGACGCTGACCTCTCCTCCGGTTTACCTGACGCGTCGAGGAAACGCCGGACCGAGGTTATCTCCCACTTGTACCCTTTTCATCCTTTGGCGGGTGTTATACGTCAACCGCTCAATTCTTCCGATTCAAACTATCAGGAAACCTCGCCCTCCTCTGGTGACTCGATGCAATCAAACCTGCTGGCCTTCAAGACCGTACCCGGGTAATGATGATCATCTCTTGTTGTGCTTATCTTTACTCATACTTTTGTACTAACCTTTTTGTCCTTTTAGTGCCCAGGCAAAGCTCAGCAAGAGGGCGAAAAAGAACAAGCCGGTCGAAGAGCCGGACTTGCCTGAACCGGAGGTTGCAGCTCAAGAACCGCCAGTTGCCTCTGCTCCTGCAACCGCCGCTCCAACCGACAAGCCAATCGCAGAAACTTCTGCTAACCCGGAGACCTCCAGCCTGGCTCAACCGGCCGATGACCCGGACGTGGTAATCACCCGGACGGAGTTTGTTGAGCCGGGGAGACCCACTGCGCTGGCCAAGTGCTCCACCAAGGAAGAGTTGCTAGAGCGCCGCCGGGCCAATCTGGACCTCACCGACTATGCCAATCTGAGCATCGGAGAGATCGTCTCCGGCTATGTCAGTCAGGTGCACAAGAGCCGGGATTTAGAGATCGACATGGTGAATCAGATTCAGCAGAAGTCTGAGGTACCACTCTTCTTGCTCACTGCATAGTTATCTTGTTATCTTTACCATACTCTAGCCCCCAAGTCTACTACTTATGATAGAATATGTTGTAGACTTATCTTCCGGCTTACACGCATGAACCGGTAATCTGTAAATAGAAACGTTCGATATGCATTAGCCCCCAAGTGCCAAGTGTCTTTGCATGGAAAGTGCTTGGGACTTTAAAATTGCATAATAACTGTTCATCCTATAACCCGGAAATTATGCAGGCTGCTTGCAAGAAGTTTGAAGCTGACATCTCCGATCTGAAGACCCGCCTGAGGACGCAAGAAACTGAGACCCGGAAGGCTAACGCCAAATTTGTGTCCAGTATTGCTGCTCAAGAGAAGTTGAAAAAGGATTTTGAAGCTGAACGGAAAGCTTGGGCCGAAGAGAAGGCTACTCTGGTGAGCCGGGCCAAACAGGCGGAGAAGGCTCTAACAGAGAAAACCACCGAACTCTCCGGCTTAAAGCGCCACGTGTCCCAGATGGTTGCCGGAATCTTCGGTAAGTCATTCCACCGGCTCTCGTCCAGTTTATAATCTTTATGTCTCATAATCCATCATTGCCAGCGGCTTCCCTTACTCTGTTAAATAGGTCCCAGAAGCGCCAACCTCAACCAAAGTGTGGTGACCAAGTTGAAGGCCGTGTACACCCTGGTGGAGCAACTCTACACCGGGTCACAGCGCGCCTTGGCCGTGGTGGCCCTATCCAATGAGGTGCCGACTCACCTAGCAGAAGTTCTTCGCCGGCTTGCCGTTCTTCCTCAGCGTGTCCAAGAGCTGCGACGGGCCTCCGCAAGAGCCGGAGCCATAGCTGCTCTTAGCCGGGCCAAGGCGTTCCTTCCAGAATTAGACCCGGCGGACATTGCCCTTGGCTATCCCAGCTTGAAGGAAGACGGCACCCCCTTCGACCAAAGGGACTTTGCAGCCTGCGTGAAGATCGTACGCCCGGTGGCCACTCTGATTGGAAATGACACGGATCTGACCAAGTACCAGCCAAGTTACGATGTAGAGAATCAGAGGATCCCCACTCCGCGTTATGAAGCCATCAGCTTAGTCCCGCCGACTCGTAAGCACACCTTTGCCCCGGAAATTGACCTGGCCAGGTTAATTGACGAGGAAGCTCAATTTGAAGCTCTGAGCGGCATTGACTGGAAATCGTCAACTTTCCAGGTCTTGGGAACAGCCGGAGGAGCGGAGAGGGATGAGCCGGAAGCCTCAACCCAGCAAGCATCTTAACTCTGTAGGCGGTTTATTCAAACAATGCTTCACCCTTTTGGACTCGATGAGTCTTGTAATAGAATAGGACCATTTTAACTTTGTCGTGCCATCGTGCACGTGCTGAATGCTTAGTTCCATTTGAAGTTGTTTCCTTATATTCCTCTGGGTCATAAATGATTATTCATGTTTCTTAAGCTCAAAATCGTTGTCTTTTACTATCCTGCATAGAAAAACAAATCACAAGTCTCTAGGCGGCTTACCGCACTGAAAATCATAGTCTTATACATATAACCGGAATATGAATCACAAAAGGCTGGTCCTCAATTATGTCCTTGATATACCCGTAATAACACACTTACCGGCCTGCAAGCACACTTCCGGCTTATACAACCCGGGTAATAAGGTTGGTACCTCAATTCCGGTTTACCAGTCTTAATAACGCCGATTGTGTTCGACTAATACTGTGAATCAAAGTTAAGCCGGCAAAGTGAGACCCGTCGTGCACACTTGAAATAATCAGAAGAACTCGCTATAAATCAGAAAAACTTAGGGGCTTCCGATTCGAATACGACCAGAGACCCGTCCCAAAGGGGTTATGCTAGGATTCGAATGCGATCATATAGCCCCCAGTGGGTGTGGCGATGCCAATCAAGAGGGTACCGACAGCTATGTTCTCTTTGGTTCGAATACGACCCATGTTTGAACAGGAAGCCCCCAAATGACCTTAAGAATTGTTTAACGACGCTGATTCGAATACGATCCACGTCGGTTCCCAAAGGGGGTTGAACTGTGATTCAGATATGACCAAAGAAAACTCCCCAATGAGCTCGGCACTTTGCCAATCAAATGGGTATCGAAAACTATGTTCTCTTTGGTTTGAATACGGCCTATGTTTGAACAGGAAGCCCCCAAGTGACTATATTGCGTATGGCTAGATTCGAATACGATCATAAGCCGGATCCCCCTTCAAGTTATCATGTGATCTTGCAATGAAAACAACACGTTCACCTTTGGAGGAGAAAAAAGGACAGAGATCCTGCTTTATTGCTTATCATAATATATACATGGCTTAGAGAAATATGTACATTATGAGAGCCGGTGGCTCAAGTGTAATAAGGCCGAAGCTGAGCTATGTTCCACGGCCGACGGGTCTCTTCCTCCGACTTACGTGAATCTTTGTGCTCCCGAATGTCAATGAGGTAATATGACCCGTTGTGCAAATTCTTGCTGACCACAAAGGGCCCTTCCCAAGGCGGGGATAGCTTGTGCACATCTGTTTGATCTTGGATGAGCCGGAGCACCAGATCGCCTTCCTGGAAGACCCGGGATTTAACCCGGCGCCTATGATAACGGCGCAGGTCTTGTTGGTAAATCGCTGAGCGAGCTGCTGCCACATCACGCTGTTCGTCCAACAAGTCAAGAGCATCTTGGCGCGCCTGTTCATTATCCACCTCCACATAAGCCGCCACTCGAGGCGAGTCATGACGGATGTCACTGGGGAGGACTGCTTCCGCTCCATAAACCATGAAAAAAGGCGTGTAACCCGTAGACCTGTTAGGTGTAGTATTGATGCTCCATAACACGGAGGGCAACTCCTCCACCCAACAACCCGGCGTCCGTTGCAAAGGGACCAAAAGCCGGGGCTTGATGCCCTTCAGAATCTCCTGATTAGCTCTCTCAGCTTGACCATTGGATTGAGGATGAGCCACGGATGAAACATCAAGTCGAATATGCTCTCGTTGACAAAACTCCTCCATGGCGCCTTTGGATAGATTGGTACCATTGTCAGTTATAATGTTGTGCGGAAAGCCAAAGCGAAAGATCACCTTTTTCATAAACTGAACCGCCGTGGTTGCGTCACACTTGCTAACTGGCTCTGCTTCAACCCACTTTGTAAATTTGTTAACTGCCACCAAGAGGTGGGTCTTCTTATCCTTGGACCTTTTAAAAGGCCCAACCATATCAAGCCCCCAGACCGCAAAGGGCCATGTAATTGGGATCATCCTCAGCTCCTGAGCCGGCACATGAGCCCGCCGTGAAAACCTTTGGCAACCATCACATTTACTGACGAAGTCCTCCGCATCAGCATGAGCCGTCAGCCAATAAAAACCATGACGAAAAGCCTTGGCCACAAGGGACTTTGAGCCAGCATGATGGCCACAATCCCCTTCATGAATCTCACGCAGGATCTCTTGACCTTCCTCAGGGGAGACACAACGCTAAAACGCTCCCGTAACACTACTGCGATGCAGCTCACCATTGATAACAACCATTGACTTAGACCGCCGGGTTATTTGTCTGGCCAAAGTTTCATCCTCGGGCAAATCTCCCCGGGTCATGTAAGCCAGATAGGGCACTGTCCAATCCGGGATGATGTGGAGAGCCGCCACCAGTCGTGCCTCTGGGTCAGGGACAGCCAAGTCTTCCTCTGTAGGCTACTTAACCGAAGGGTTATGCAGGACGTCCAGGAAAATATTAGGCGGCACCGGTTTTCGTTGAGAGCCCAGCCGGCTTAGAGCATCAGCCGCCTCGTTCTTCCTGCGATCGATGTGCTCTACTTGGTAACCCTGAAAGTGCCCAGCAATGGCATCGACTTCACGGCGATAAGCCGCCATGAGAGGGTCCTTGGAGTCCCACTTACCTGATACTTGTTGAGCCACCAAGTCTGAGTCGCCGAAGCACCTTACCCGGCTCAACCTCATCCCCTTAGCCATCCGAAGACCGTGGAGCAAGGCCTCGTACTTAGCCGCAGTTTTAGTGCAAGGAAACATCAACTGTAGCACATAATGGAACTTGTCACCCTTAGGGGAAGCTAACACGACTCCAGCCCCCGAGCCCTCCAATTGCCTGGACCCATCGAAGTGAATAGTCCAGTATGTGTTATCCGGCTTTTGCTCGGGCACTTGTAACTCTGTCCAATCGTTGATGAAATCCACCAAGGCTTGAGATTTAATAGCAGTACGTGGTACGTATTTCAGACCATGAGGTCCGAGCTCTATCGCCCACTTAGCCACTCTCCCTGTGGCCTCTCTGTTTTGAATGATATCTCCAAGGGGGGCAGAACTGACCACGGTGATGGGGTGACCCTGGAAATAATGCTTAAGCTTCCGACTTGCCATGAACACACCATAAACAAGCTTCTGCCAATGTGGATACCGCTGTTTGGACTCGATGAGCACTTCGCTGACATAATAAACCGGCCGCTGAATCGGATGCTCCTTACCTTCTTCGTTGCGCTCCACCACCACAGCCACACTGACGGCTCGTGTGTTAGCAGCCACATACAGCAATAAGGCTCCTTGTCAACCAGAGCAGCAAGGACTGGGGGCTCTGCCAGCTGCCTCTTCAAATCCTCAAAAGCAGTATTAGCTGCATCATTCCAGACAAAGTCATCAGTTTTCTTCATCAACTGATATAATGGCATGGCCTTCTCACCCAAACGGCTTATAAACCGGCTTAAAGCAGCGATGCGACCCGCCAAGCACTGGACGTCGTTTATACACACCGGCTTAGCCAGGGAGGTGATGGCCTTGATCTTCTCCGGGTTAGCTTCAATGCCTCTGTTAGAAACCAAGAAACCCAAGAGCTTGCCTGCAGGAACACCAAAAACACACTTGGCCGGGTTAAGCATCATCTTGTAGACCCGGAGATTATCAAAGGTTTCCCTCAGATCATCTATCAAGGTTTCCTCCTTCCTGGATTTAACCACAATATCATCCACATAAGCATGAACATTGCGCCCAATCTGGTTATGAAGACAGTTCTGCACGCAACGCTGATAAGTCGCCTGTGCACTCTTGAGTCCAAAGGGCGTAGACACATAGCAGAAGGCTCCAAAGGGAGTGATGAACGCCGTCTTCTCCTGGTCCTTAACTGCCATTTTAATCTGATGATATCCAGAATACGCATCCAAGAAACTTAAGCGCTCACAACCCGTCGTAGCATCAATGATTTGATCAATACGGGGAAGGGCAAAAGGATCAGCCGGACACGCTTTGTTCAAGTCCGTGTAGTCCACACACATCTGCCAGGTGCCGTTCTTCTTGAGTACGAGCACCGGGTTAGCTAACCACTCTGGGTGAAAGACTTCAACAATAAACCCGGCCGCCAAGAGCCGGGCCACCTCTTCACCAATAGCTTTCTGCCTCTCTTCATTAAACCGCCGAAGGAATTGCCTGACCGGCTCAAATTTCGGATCAACATTGAGAGTGTGCTCAGCGAGTTCTCTAGGTACACCTGGCATGTCAGAAGGTTTCCATGCAAAAATGTCCCTATTCTCACGGATGAACTCGATGAGCGCACTTTCCTATTTTGGATCCAGATTGACACTGATGCTAAACTGCTGAGAAGAATCCCCTGGAACGAAATCAACATGTCTAGTCTCATCAGCCGACTTAAATTTCATTGCCGGCTCATGCTCCGTAGTCGGCTTTTTCAGAGAGGTCATATCTGTTGGGTCAACATTGTCCTTGTAGAATTTTAACTCCTCTGTTGCACAAACAGATTCTGCATAAGCTGCATCGCCTTCCTCACACTCCAAGGCCACCTTTTCGGCTGCCATGAACCGTAATGGTCCCATTGAGACCCGGCATCTTGAGCTGTAAATACACGTAACACGACCGTGCCATGAACTTGGCGTAAGCCGGCCGCCCAAATATGGCATGATACGGGCTTCTTATCTTGACCACCTCAAAGGTCAATTTTTCCACCCTGTAGTTGTGCTCGTCTCCAAAGGCCACTTCCAACTCGATCTTGCCGACTAGATAAGCCGACTTACCAGGTACCAGACCATGGAAAATAGTGTTTGACTGGCTGAGGTTCTTATCAATCAATCCCATACGACGGAAAGTCTCATAATAGAGGATGTTGATGCTGCTGCCTCCATCCATGAGCACCTTAGTGAACTTATATCCTCCCACCTGAGGAGCCACCACCAAGGCCAAGTGACCCGGATTATCCACCCGGGGAGGGTAATCCTCCCTACTCCACACTATAGGCTGCTCAGACCATCGTAAATAGTGTGGAACCGCCGGCTCAACAGCATTCACAACCCTCTTATGAAGCTTCTGATCTCGCTTACACAGACTGGCGGTAAATACATGATACTGTCCACCGCTAAGCTGCTTTGGATTGGTCTGATAACCCCCCTGCTGCTGTTGATGACCCTGGCCAGACTGCTGATTAAAGCCCCCTTGACCGTTCTGAGGATTATAATTTGAGCCGCCTCCCGGGCCATGAAAGCCGCCGGCGCCTGAGCCACCGCCCGAGCCATTGTTGCCATTAAAGGCGTTGGAATTCTTAAAGGCCTTCATGATCGCACAATCCTTCCATAGATGAGTAGCTGGCTTCTCTCTAGAGCCGTGCCTTGCACAGGGCTCATTCAACAGCTGCTCCAGCGTCGAGCCTGACCCGCCGGCTCGGGGAGGGGGCCTCCCCTTGCGTCTCTGGCTATTACCCTATGAGCTGGCGTTGGCCACGAACTCTAGGCTGCCGTCGGCCTTACGCTTGCCACCTCCTTGGTTCCCCGGGTTATGCTGAAGACCCTTGCCATTGCCGTTCTTCTTTCCCTTCCCTGTCCTTTCATCATCTGAAGCGAGGTCCTTGGTACTATCAGAATCGGCGTACTTGACGAGAGCCGCCATCAGCGTACCCATATCATTGCAGTCGCGCTTAAGCCGCCCGAGTTTCATCTTCAGGGGCAGAAAACGACAATTTTGCTCCAACATTAAGACTGCAGAGCCAGCATCCATCTTATTCGATGAATGTATGATCTCCTTGACCCGGCGAACCCAGTGTGTCGTAGACTCACCCTCCTGTTGTTTACAGTTAGTCAAATCCACTATTGACATAGACTGCCTACATGTGTCTTTGAAGTTTTGTATGAACCGGGCCTTCAGCTCAGCCCAAGATCCGATGGAATTCGGCGGTAGCCCTTTCAACCAAGTGCGGGCAGTCCCATCTAGCATCATGGTGAAGTACTTGGCCATCGCCGCTTCACTGACCTCCAGCAGTTCCATGGCCATCTCGTAACTTTCGATCCAGGTTGCGGGTTGTAAGTCCGCCGTGTAATTAGGCACCTTCCTAGGGCCTTTGAAGTCCTTGGGTAGACGTTCATTGCGGAGAGCTGGCACTAAACAAGGGACACCTCCGGTCCTCGTAGGGATACCCACGTCGACGGAAGTCGTCGGATAAGCCGGGGCGTCTGGTAAGCCGTCAACTAAGGCACCTGCTCTGCCTCTTGCCGCGCTCTGTCTTGGTCTGCTGCGTGAAAGGCTCCGTTATGAGCCGGGCCATGGCCAGGGGGCGGGTCATGGCGTCGGACATTACTTGAGCCGGTCGCTGAAACCATGTGTCTGCTGTAACTCGGGCTCCGGGCTGGACGAGCGGTCGAGTGGATCCTGTCCCGGCTGTAAGAGTACACCTCTTGCTGCGCCAGTGCTGTCTGAAGGAGTTCCCTGACCCGGCGGGTTTCAATAGCCGTCGGAGAGTCGCCGTCAATTGGGAGGGCCGCCAGCCGTGCTGCTGCGGCGACCATGTTCTCCAGCGGGTTAGCATAATGACCCGGTGGTATTGGCACATAGTGAGGCGGGGCTGGGCTCACCCGGGGAGGCCCCATCACTTGTGGCTGAACAGGGGTCCCAGACCCGGGCACTATGATCCCTGGCGGGTTACTAGACCCTGCACCTGGCGTGTTGAAGAGGTTTCGAGGATCGTAGATCGGAGGGAGTCGAGATTGGGCCTTTTGATGCCTCCTTCTCATGACCTCATTGGACGCATTCTGATCCATCGTGAGCCGGAAGGACTGCGCTTGAATCAACTGAGTTTGGGCGTCGAGAGCCGCCCTCTCCGCAGCCATCCTGATCCCTTCCGCTGCCAGATCCTCCTTGGCTTTCACTAGATCTAACTTTAACTGCGCCACCTCCGCATCATGCTGAGCTTTATCCGCCGGGTCAACCGCGGCGGTCAACAGGGCCGTCATCTTGTCCGTGAGATCCATCAGCACCTGAGCCGGCGAGGGCACCGGGTTTCCCGCCCCAGCAGCAGGGTTCTGAACAGGCTGCGCACCGGCCATGAAGATTCCAACCTGGCTCGGCGGCTGAAACGGGTCCGAAATACTGTCACCATCGGAACAACCCATGAGCCTGCCATCTTGAAGTTGATACAACGAGTTTGACTCATCTGTGGACGACTCGCCGTCAGAGACGGCGGCCGTCTCATCACCAGATCCAGATCTATCGGAGAGCCCTCCTTGGACACATCCCACAAAAGCATGCTTCAAGGCAGGCAGGGCCCGGGCGGGTCGTGCGCGCTGAGCAGTCTCGATGAGATTAGTGCAGAGATCCGGCTCAGGGCCCGGCTCACCAATCTTGCCAATGAACACATGAATTCCGCCGAAGGGGACCCGGTATCCGTACTCTATTGAGCCGGCGTCGGGGCCCCAGTTTGCATCGTCGATCTAGAGCTTTCCGCGATGACTCTTGGTCATCCGGCCCACAGCGTATCCCTTGAGCCCTTTGAAGCCGCCCTTCAAGAACTCAAATCCACCGTGCGCTGGCCGCACGGTGGGCGCCAACTGTCGTGGAATTGTCACGGCAGATGTCCTCAAGGTAGGACTTAGTCGTGGAGCCATCGCCGCTAGGAAGCTTGAAGGGGTTAAACGGGACAAGGAACACGAGGGTTTATACTGGTTCGGCCCCTTACGGTGAAGGTAAAAGCCTACGTCCAGTTGAGATGGTATTGATTAGGGTTTCGATGACCAGGGAGCTTAACTGCTATGCCTGGCTCTCGACGAGATCTTTCTTACCATAAACCGCTGCTGGGTCATCCCTTTATATAGAGAGGTTGACGCCCAGCAGCTTCTGAGAGTCCCGGCCGGCTCATAAGAGTGTCCGGCTCGGACTCTCAACTATTCTTGCCTTACACTACAAGTTCTACCATATGACGGTTGTAACCACGGGCCTTAAGCCATCTCCGGGTCTTAAGCCCATCTCTGGCCCACCATCTTCAAGCTTGGCGCCGGGCTTCAGGTGATGATCCTTATGTGTAACCCGGCCCCGCCGGGCGGGTGACTCTAAGGGTTATATCCTCAACACCACCCATAAAACATGCAAGCACAACTTCATTATCCTCCACAATACCACATCTAATCATGCCAGTTTGTAATTCCTGATAATATTCTTCTAAAAAAAATTCCTTGTCTTAAGCACTGCAAATTTTCAAGTAATTCACATTGATAATATGGTGCAACCCAACGAGTATGCATAGCAGTTTTCAAAGCAACCCAAGTAGTTGGAATAGGATATAATGAACAATGTTTAGACCACCAAACACATGCAAAACTAGTGAAAGAACAAACAGCAGCAGCAACACGTCTATCCTCGGGATATTGAAAGCATGTACAGTGTTGTCCAGTTTCTAACTCCCAGATAAGACAAACATCAGGAATGTATCCACCCTCGAATGGCGAGATATTCAACTTCAGTTTAGGGACGTGGTCTTGATCTCGTACCTGAGGGGGTGGTGCAGCCCTACCGTTGCGATTATATGCATGAGGACGACCTGGTAGTAGTGGTGGAGGTGGTTGCACGTAGTTCTGATTTTGATCAACCTCGTCCTCGTAATGGTCCTCCTCCTCTCCAGTAGCAGTAGGAGCTACAGAAGCATCAACAGCAGTAGCAGCGGCACCAGAAGTTTGTCCTGGCTCAAGAGGAACACACTGTGGTGCTCGACCTGCTGGTTCGCGACATGGAGATGGTTGTTGATGTCGTTGCAACGATGCAGCAGAGGAAGCTGGTGGTTGTGGTAGACGCATGAGTACTTCATCGAACTTGGCGTCCAACTTGGTGTCAATTGTCTTCTCAATTTCATTGTCAGGACCCCGATCCTAAGTCACACCGATCTAGCATGTAACACACCATATCACCTTGCGGCCTCACGCACGATATTCCCACGGGTGCCACCTTACCTGGCCCGGGACCGTTTGCGCCTTTCGGCTCACGTATATGATAGTGTCGCTAGCATCCATATGACAGAGAACCCGGGCCGACATGACTAGTCGTAAACCCAAAGTGGCACTAACTTACAGGGACATGCATATATGACCCAGCAACGAACGTGTTGGTCATCAGCGAGTGAAGCCGGGCTGTAGCAGCTGGGCTAACAGGACTCCGGAGAATCGGGGCTGTAGCAGGCTAACAGGACTCCGGTAGACACCGCGTGACATTTCCTCGAAGGGACAGACACATGAATGAAGAAGGACACATGCCGGCCAGCCTAAGTGTTCCGGAGCAATAGCAAGCTACCATGGCTCAGTGGAAGCACTAGGAGACATTTCCCGGTAAGAGAGGCTACCAAGGATAAACAACTAGGTTGTGGGATCCCACACATACCAAGCATTTCAAATCATACACAAAATATGCTTGATATGTGCAAATACAACATGGCATCACAACAAAACTCTACAACTCAAAGTATTTATTCATTAGGCTCCAAGGAGCCAAGTATTACAAACATGGGTCTCATGACCCAACATACAGAGCATACAAGCAATAAGCACAAGCGGAAGCTTAACTTGTCTGAGTACAGACAACTACAAATGAAAAGGCTGAGAAGCCTGACTATCTACAAGACCCGGCCGAGGGCACAAGATCGTAGTTGAGGTAACGAGCTAAACGTCGAAGTCCACGCGGAACTACTAGCGAGACTGAAGTTTGTCTGCAAAAACATAAATTAAGCAAACGTGAGTACCAATGTACCGAGCAAGACTTACATCAGAACTAACTACATATGCATCGGTATCAACAAAGGGGGTGGTGGAGTTTAACTGCAGCAAGCCAGCTTTGACTCGGTGGGTATCCTAAACTACGACTTCAAGTAACTCTTTTGAGGTGGCGCACACGAGTCCCCATATTCACCACATCAATACACCACTATGGATCCACTCCCATCTCCCTATGAGAACGCCATCCATAGCACTCACGCTTATCTTGCGCATTTTAGAGTATCCACTTTCACTTGTCTATGAACTGTACAGGCAACCTAGAAGTCCTTTACCACGGATGCGGCTATTCGAATAGATCATGTTAACCCTGTAGGTGTGTACTTCTTCACACATGCTCTCACCACTTATCGCCATTTACACGACATGTACTCTGCAACCTTCAAGCAGAAGCCCAGCGAGGGTGTCAGCCACGACCTGACTAACCACACAAGTCTCTAGTCCAGGTTTATCGCCTATTCGGGTTCCATCCGCAAGGAGATGCGGCCGGGGTGTCTCTCACGGCCCCAAACGATGTGTATAGGATTCCCAAGCCCACCAAACGGGCGACGCTTGGTATACCTGGCCACGGTGCCTAGTCTGTCCCAAGCCCACCTGTACCGGGTGCCACTTGGTAGACTACTAACACTACCTAAAAACACCAGAAACTAGTTGCAACTCCTGGACAGAGATCAGGTTGATTAATAAGTCGAGAGGGGCACTTAAGCATTCCAATGCGTGGTAGTAGCTATTCATGGATTACAAACACAGAACTCAGTTCCTGAGGACGGTTTCAATGAGACAACCCACCATGTACTCCTACATGGCCTCTCACCGCAACCTTTACCAAATCGTGTTCACCCACTTAGCTCTCAACAGTAGGACATGTTCACCACATTCCAATTCATCCCCGATGAATCAGACCTGACTCAACTCTAAGCAGTAGCAGGCATGACAACAAGCATGAATGAGTAGGCAGATCAGGGCTCAAACAACTCCTACTCATGCTAGTGGGTTTCATCTATTTACTATGGCAATGACAAGTCATGCAGAGGAAATGGGTTCAACTACCACATCATGTAACAGTTGAATCGTTGTGGTCCTAACATAGTAAAAGATAGCAGAAGTGAGAGAGTGGGATTGTATCAGAATGAACAAGGGGGTTTTTCTTGCCTGGCACTTCTGAAGATAGTATAGTTCTTCATCGGTGTCATCTATCTCGTCGCCGGAACCACGTCTACTGAGAGGGGACGAACACTGGCACACAAGATAGAACACAATCAATGCAATGCAACAATATGATGCATGAATATGACATGGCAATATGTTGTGATTTGAGCCAATTTAAATGAAGTCCATATGAACCAAGGGTTCATATGCAAACTCCATATCAAGCATTTAAAATGCCATTATCATGTTTTGATTTAAACAGCAAGGTTAAGTTGCTTTATCATGCATGAAACCAGTACCAATGGATAGATTGGATTTTTCTGATCATTTTTCATATATAATTTATTTCATTCTGAGTTATAGATTATTTTCTATGATTTTCTGAAGTTTATAACATTTTCTGGAATTTTCTGGTTATTTAAAATAAGCTAAATCCAGAAAATGCTTTATTGCATCAGCACTACGTCACTTTGATGTCAACGAGTCAACAGGGCCCGTCCAGGTCAAACCTGCGTGTGGGGTTCACACGTCAGTGGCACAGTTAATTAATAGAGACTGTTAGTACTAATTATCTAGTTAGTGGGCGATGGGGCCCACATGTCAGTGACCCAGGGGAGGTCAAACCCCTGGTCAAAACGGTCATACACGCCGGTGGCTCGACGCCGGCGACAGGAGATGCGGCGGAGGGGCTCGGGTTCACTCCCCCGGTGCCCAAATGAGCGGCGGAGAGCACCCACGGGGAGCCGGAGCTCGCCCGCATCCAGCGCAGTAGGCAGCAACAGCTAGGGCGGCCGGTGCTCGTCGGAAATGAGCTTGGGGCGGCGGTGCTTCTCGGTCTTGATGAAAGCGATGGCTAGAGCTCGAATTAGAGCACGGGAGTAGGGGGAAATGAAATAGGGGCTCACAGCAGGTCGACGACGTTCTCAGGTGGCCCGGGGAAGCACAGACGGCGACGTTCGGTCGGCGGCGATCTCGGACGACCGAGGAGCAAGACGACGGTGTTGAGGATGAAACGGAGTTCCTGGCGGTGCGTGACTCAGTGGGGAGGACGAGGACGTTGTGTCGGAGCTCGGTGAAAGGTCGGAGAGGCTCGAGGGCGGCTATCGGCACGACTACGGCGGCGACGAGCTCGGGCGTGCGTCGGCTATGGCGTGAAGAGAGCGAGGGGGCGAGGGGGAGAGAGAGCGAGGGGTCGGTGGGTTCCAGAGGCCACGAGGAGACGATCCCAGCGTGGCGCTGGCCAGGGAGGGGCCAGGCAGGCAGCTACGTGCCCGCATGCGCGAGCGCCATGCACTGCTTCCCCTCTGCCTTCTGGCGAGAGGAGGAAGACAACTGGCAGGGGAGGTGGCTGGGCTGCACAGGAACTGGGCCGAGGTAACTGGGCTTCCAGGTAAGCTACAGGTAAGGTTCCTCTCTCTCTCTCTCTTCCTATTTGTTTTTTGTTTTGTTTTTTATTTAAACTTGCCACTGTTTAAAATTAGAACAATTCAAAACAGTGCCAAATATCTTCTAAGTATAACATAGGTTGCTCATTGGACATTTCCAAATGCACATAAATTATCACAGAGAATTTGAAAACATATCCATATATATTTGAATATATTTTCAAATTCAAATAGAATATTGTTTTAAATTCATAGACCAAATAATTCCTTAAAAATTTTCCAAAATTTTGGTTTGGTATATAAACCTTGCCAAAATTCCCAAAACTATTTTTAGGGAATTTTGGATTCACTCAATGCAATTTAAAGGGTTCTTGCCCTTCTTTTAAAAGTTTTTGAGACTTTCAGATTCCCTCAATTCAAGTTTCTTCAATTTAAACATGATGCATGCTCACGGATGCAACTATTACACTCAGATATTCTAGGGATGTGACAGTCATCAATCCTCTCGAGTGCCTTTCCAAAGCTGGCCATCACGTCTTCCACCTGTTGACTGAGTCAATCTCCTTCTTCGTCATGTTCTTCCAATCAGTCTCATTGGCTTGTGGTCCTACCATGGTTAGCAGCAATAGAAACATACAAGAATATGATCCTACATACTACTACAAAGTGGTGGTGGTGGGGTATCACAAATCCGTCAAGCAAATCTCAAATTCTTACCAGTTCTTACCCAGCAGTAGGTGGTGATCGGCAACCGTTGTAGTCCTCCCAAAGCTTCGATAGAGCGATTGCCAGGTGGTGTCGAATGCACGATGTTGATGAATGTGGAGCTGTGAAGGCTTATGATGTGGTAGAAAAAATGTCAGCATTAATTTGTTTAGAGATGCAAAGATGAATAAACGCTCAACGACAGTACTGTGTTGGTCCTAGGCTAGACCGTGCTAGAGACGCGAGCCTAGAACACTAACAAAATCATGGCGTGCACGGACACAAGGGAAAAGCACACTCTGAATTTTTTTGTGCTCCTTTTTTGCGGAAAATCACTACAATGGCGAGTGTCTCAAAACTCTCCAAATCAAAATAACAGGATAGGAATGAAAAAAAATGACTATTTTTTCGGAAATCAGGACAGCGACGACCAAAAAGTGCGACAAAAAATCACTAAGATGGTGAGTGTCTCAAAACGCTCCCTAGGACCTGAACACAGGATAGGGAAAAAATATTTTCAGTCATCGAAATTTTGGCCTAAAAACTGCCTAGTGGTCTCCAGACTCATTTTTTTTCTGAAACCTACTCAGGCAAGGAAACACGAATCTGAAACTGGATGGATCTCGAAAGAAACCAGATACGGGATGGACTCGGATTGTTGGTGGATATGCGGTGGTGAGATATAGTTGCAGTGGTGGTTTATGGCAGCAGTGGTATGATATGGCAGCGATGGTGGTATACGACAGCGGTGGTAGGATATGGCAGTGCTGGTGGCACATGGCAGCAGCGATGAAGATGGTGCAGCGGCGGCATGATAAACTATGACAAAACTCGAAACTCTAAAGGACTAGACGCTAAGACCCGCAACTCAACGCTACGATGCAACCGCAAAACCCTAAAAAGATTATGCAAATGCTCAGATTGGTTCAGATATGATGAACTAACCCTATTTTTTGGCTTTTCTATGGACTTCAGGTATGAAGAACGGACTCGAGCTAAACTACGAAAAACTAGAAAATCTCATCGAGCAACCTGGAAATTTGATAGCACTTGATAGAGGCGAAGGTGTCCCGATGTTTCGATGAGATAGCTATCAGTTTCTGTGGGATTCGACCTTGACGATCTGATTGCGAACATACGAAGACGTGTGCCTTAGAAATCGCTAAACCAACTTCCGAGGGGTTATTGACCACGTCGGAGCACGATCAACCTGACCACGAGGGTCTATTTTGTGCGAGCAAACGAAGAAAAAGCAAGAAACTGAGACTGCAATCTGGATATTGTGAATATAAGCGGAAACCTTTATTTATAAAAATGGGGTTATGTGATGTCTTGGTCTGTTCATTGAACACAAACGAAGTAGCGAAGTTGCAGCTATGGCGAACATTAATCGATACAAAACCCAAAATCTAAACGACACCCTAAGGGATGTATATATGGAGGAAGAGGTGGGGAATTTTGTGACCCCTTGGAGGAGGGGTCCGAAACCAACCCTAAATCTATTTCTGCACACATATGGACTCTAAAAACAGCCTAGGAAGTTGTATTTCAAAATTACATGGGCTTGTCCCAAAAATAAGGTGCCGCGACACCTAAAATAAGCTATGGAGAAAATTTATGATGGGGCATCTTGTATATTCCGTCCATGTCCTTGTGGAGGCATCAAAGTGCTGAAATAGGCACTAGCAACGCAGTTCCGGTTTCCTTTGCGCATGCCTTCCACTACAAAAAAACACATCCGTGACATTTTGGGCCGAACTAATTTTTTCTGTCATGATTATGACACTTCAATGACGATAATTGTGACAAAACCCAGTATCATCATAGATGTGGTGGCTCCTACTTCTATGACAAAAGATCATGACAGAAAATGGGTTTTTCGTCCTCGGCGGGCCGGAGACGCACCTGCATGACATTCTTTGGGCCGTCCATGACGGAAAAATCGTGGTAGAAGCGAGGGCGAGGAAAATTTCGGGGAGTTCCTGGTTACGGTGGGTGGTCGGGGCCGAGCGATGCACGGAGGTTTGCGCGTTTCTCTCGTACACGTACGTGCGTGTGTGCAAGGGGTTGCACTCTAACTGACCCCGAGCGAGGCGTTGGGATCTAACTGAACCCGATCGATTGCACTACCTAAGTCACAGAACCCCGATCCATCCCTTGCTGTTAACTAAACCCGAGTGATTCCTTCGCTACTGCTGCTAACTGAAGCCGACCGAAGCTGCCTCTTGATGAACAGTTCCCAGTGGGGTTTGGATGAACAGTTCCCGGTGGGGTTTGGATGAACAAGATCCCGTGGTAGTAGAGGTTGTTACCGCTGGATGAACAGGACCCTGATCGAGGAGGTGGGGTGGATGAACAGTAGCCGGTGGAGGGACCCCGTACATGGAGGGCTGGTTGAACAGGACCCCGTGGAGGGGCTGGTTGAACAGGACCCCATGGAGGGCTGGTTGAACAGTAGCCGATGGAGGCTGGATGAAAAGGACCCCGTGGAGGGTTGGATGAACAGTAGCCGGTGGAGGCTAGATGAATAGGACCCCATTGATGAAGTAGCTGGTGGAGGCTGGAGGAAGTCGACGGTGGATGAACAGTAGCCGGTGGAGGCTGGAGGAAGTCGATGGTGGATGAATGGTAGCAAGTGGAGGCTGGAGGAAGTCGACGGTGGATGAACAGTAGCCCGTGGAGTCCCGTTTTGTGGTACGCCACACCCCTCCCAATGAACAAGACCCCGTTTCGACCGTAGGCGATCCAACACAAGTCCGTTTCCTCAGTTTTGCAGTACGCCACACCCCTTCCGATCAACAGGACCCGGTTTCGACCGTACGCGGTCTAACATAAGTCCGTTTCCTCCGTTTTGAAGTACGCCACACCCCTCCCGATCAACAGCATCCCGTTTTGACCGTAGGCACTCGAACAAAAGTCTGTTTCCTCCGTTTTGCGGTACACCAGACCCTTCCCGATGAACAGGACCACGTATCGACTGTACACTGTCGAACAGAAGGTCGTTTCCTCCATTCTGCGGTACACCAGACCTCGTTTCGGTTGTTCTATCCAAGCCGGTTGACGCTTGCTTACTCCGTTCCGACCCAAGCGATTGGCTGCCGATGAACAGGATTAGTCGTTGTACGCGTCAGAGACCCCGCCCGTATGTACGTACATAGCCTTATTTACTATCTTGCAGCGTGGCCGTACGTACGTGTGCACGATATAGATGGGACTGCGTGACATGCTACGTCGGCGCCTATACTTCAACACGTGCCACTCCTTACTCGGCCATGGTACATCGCTGCAGAGAGACCGATCGACTGCTATGTACGTACACGTTCATGGCCAGACAGGTAACGCTACCTTCGCTTCAACCTGGTGGGTCCCAGCGGTTAGGGGGTAATAAGGCGGTTCCTTCCATGCAAAGATAAAGTCGGTGGGTCCCAGCTGTTAGGGGGGTATATTTTTTTCACGAAATACAGAGGCCGTTCCGGTAGGTCCGAGGTGTCAGGTGGAGGAATCATTAGTTTGCGCATAATAAGGAGGCACTTCCTTGCATGCGGCCATGGACGCAGATGTCAGCCTCTCCACTTACAGTCCTCTTCTGATGGTTGTCGTTTGTTGACCGCGTTGACGACACCGTACCGCCCGAGAGCACCAAGGTGGTGGGCGGCGGCGTGACCTAGGAAGGGAACGACCCGGAGCCGGGGAATACGCAACAGTGGATGCCCACGAGGAGGGGAGTACGAGGGTTGACTGCTTCGGCTGCGGTTTGAGGCTGCCGTCTTTGGAGAATAACAGGGGGTGTGCATGAGTAGAGGGAAGGCCTGGCCAGCGGTGGGAGTAGGGTGGGGCAGTGAGGCCTACGTGGCAGAACAGCCGGCCACAGGAGGCAGGAGCAGGCGGCACGACCAGTGTTGTTTGAGCGGCAGGAGCAAGAAGACTAGAGGTTGAAGAAGCACAACGACCGTTGGATGGACATCATACAGTCACTGCAGCTAGAATCATTTATATTGACTAAGTTGACAAAGACTTACGTCTGCGTCAACTTAGTAGGCCCACAAGTCAACCTCCAAATATGGTGGGACCGACCTAGCAACGGGGCTATTCATTATTTTTGTGCATAATAGCTGGTGGATCCGAGCTGTCAGCGGGGGGAAAGTTTTTTTTGAAATAAAAAGGCCCTTCCGGTGGGTCATAGCTGTTAGGAGGAGGAATCATTATTTTGCGCGTAATAAGGAGGCACTTCCTACACGCAAAAAAAGAGGCACTTCCTTGCGTGCGGCCGTGGACCCAGCTGTCAGCCTCTCCACGTACAGTCCTCTTCCAATGGATGTCGTTCATTGACCACACCGTGCCGAGAGCACCAAGGCAGTGGACGACGACGAGGCCAAGTAAGGCAACGACCCGGAGCCGAGGAAGACTCGGCAGTTGTTTCCCATGCGGAGTGGGTATGAGGGTTTACTTGTTCGACCACAGTATGAGGCTGCCGTCGCCGGAGAATAACATGAGGTGTGGTTGAGCAGAGGGATAGCCAGGCCAGGGATGCGAGTATGGTGGGGTCGTGAGGCCTTCCCGGCAGCATAGCCAACCACGAGAGGCAGGAGCAGGCGGTTCCGTTGGCACTGGTTTGGGCGGCTGGAGCAGGAAGATCATAGATTGAAGAAGCATGATTGCCGTTAGATTGACATCTAACGGTCTGACGCTGGTAGAGTCGATTGTTGACTAAGTTTTTTTAGAAACCTTGTGTACGCATGAACTTAGTAGGCCCACAAGTCAGCCTCCAAATCTGTGGCAGACAACATAGAGCCCATTTGCTATTTTTTAGTAATTTGTAGCCCATTTGCTAATCCTTAAGGAATTTATTACACCCCATTTTCTACCCAGGACCACAGTCAAAAAGTTCAACCTTATTTTGCATATTTCGGTGGAGTCTGAACTGTTTTAATCCAGAAATGATAAACATTTATTTATTCAGAACTTATTGATTTGCCAAAAAAATATCGTCTTGTTTATGTAAGCTAATAAGACGTGGGACAATTGAGTTGGTTTAAGGGAAAAGCAGTGGTAAAAAAATCAGCGCTGGGAGGGAAAACAACAACAAAAAAATAAGGATGTAAATGTGAAAAGGGAACTTTATGTATTTTCGATATAATAATACATGTATATGAACTAGTAAAACTATAGGTAGAGATTAGAAAACAGAAATAGGACATGGCGTTTCAAGAGAAAAATAGAACTGGGCTGTGTGTTTGATTCAGTAAAAAACTGCATGCGGATTTTCTAAGACAAAAAATAACTAAGGCTGGCGGGCCAGAGGCCAGGAGATGCCTATTGGATCTTTGTGCCCCGTTGTCTTCATGAGATGGGCCTATTAAAAAAACCAAGCCTGGGCAGTCTACAGCCCAGTTGAAACTTGCTCGACCTGAAAAAACAATATACCTGCTGGATCCCACTTATCGGTCTGTACTTGCAGAATTCTCTCGTTTATTGAGTACGTTGAAGACTTCATCGGTTTCACCGTCTCAGACGTCAGCATTATTTTTCCATCGTGATAATAAGTTCATGCACTTGCTTGCGTACGACCATGGACCAGCTGGTTCCGTACGGTTATGCTTTGTATGGACAGTCGTCTTGTGGTTGCACGGACGAATTTCATGCAAATCGGATGGTTTTCAGTGAAAGCGGACTAAATTCATTGCATTTTACATATTTATTTTCATTATGGAATATTTTACATATTTCAACTAATAACAACGGACTAGGCATTTTTTAGTCTATGGGAGGCGCTTCACGATCAAGGGCACGACACTTGATAGTTCTGGAAGGCCCAAATCCATCGCTCCTCTCTTTTAAAAATTTGTTGCTGGGCTTGGCATGCCACAACCCAAATCCGATGTGTTGCTTCCAACTATCGGCCTGTGAAACCGGATGGATCCCCTGCGTACTTCGAAGATGTAAAAAATATGGAGAACTGGGAATTCGAACGGCAGGTGCTTATGCTACCCATCAAATAAAAATCAGGTGCCTGAAAATTCATTTCGAAACAAATGATTCAGCTTTATATCCACGTCGACCCTCGACATGATGGTTGGAAGCAAATGCCAAGTTCATACCGAAAGATCGTTAACAACAATACCAACTTGCAGACAACCAGGTAGTACAAGTACCAATACCAAACTAACTTATAATCTTTTTAGTCCTGGCCCTAGTGTTCGTGTGGTAGAAAATCCTGCAGAGGACCAGCTCCCGCTCCTTCTCTTGCTCCAAGTCCCCGAGGTGGTACTGGTGCATCACCTAGTTGGTCCTCTGCTGGTCGAAGTTCTTGTCGGTGTGCAGCACCAGAACCTTTTTGCTGCCCGTCTGCCGGCCATTGACCATCACCGGCATGGTATTGCCGGTCTTGTGCCACATCGCATGCATGCCGCACTCTGACTGTATCTTGCGATGCGTCCACATGCCCCTTTTGAACGCCCTGGAGTTGCGCTGGAAGAAATGCTTGCTTAGGCCAGTCAGTGTGATACCTGCAGTATTGTCGAATATAGGTTTTAGTGTACGTAGTTGGCTTTTTATAACATATTTGGCATGTTGCAGTCACTTGTTTCACTTTTTCTTAACTGTCAATTTGTAATTGCTTCATCAGGTCTGCGTCTAAAAAGAAAAATAGAGCTATAAACAAAGGAATATGTTTGTGCAAGTAGATGGCCGATCGGTGTCTCACCTGGAAGTTTCTCGGGATGGGTGTAGCATATGTCGTGCTCGTCGTCGATGGTTGATATGAAAAAATCAATTTGTGGGTGAGATCTCGCGCTGTCAGCACTCACTTTGGCCTCAGGGTGCTCGATCAGCTCCTGATCCGTGGGATCGAACTTGACGCCAGCCGGCAGCACCGGCAATCCTTCTTGGACTTGCATCGATTAATTCCAGTTATATGGTACTCAATGTATGATCAATCGACTGTTTTAATTGAATGATGAAATATTTTGACAGATAAGTGGTACTGCAAATCTGAAGTCCACAATACCCGAACACGCCGTCGGGACTCTTGTGTCACCTCACACACAGCATGTTGTCACGTTAATTCAATGTGAGGACATGATGAATAATTTGACCAATGTATACTAGTACTACTACTATAGTACTTAGTAGTCATATTTAGTGTCACATTTTAACCATAGGTTTACTAACAAAATGTTAATGCATGTCACCGAAAATTACCATTGGAAACTATGTTCAAATACGAATCATACGATATAATTTTTTGTGACATGCATTAACATTTAGTTATTAAATTTATGGTCAAAATTTGACACCAAATTACGAAGGGGACCAATAAACCAGGAGGGAGGTAGTAGTAGTAGTAGCATATATATATGGCTTCTGCATAGCATCTCCATCATCATTATTAGTACATCCTACACAGGTGAGTTAGGATGCACTTGATCCCAGAAAGGTATCTATCCTTCAAACTAACAACAGTACATAATATCCAACAAAAGAGGGTCATGCTATAGCAACAGGATACATGGCGCAGTCTAGATATCAGTACGAATCAAGTTGTGCATATTTGTTGTTGGCATGAACCACATCGCCTCATGTCGGGTTTGCAAAAGCCATTCATCGCATGGAAGCTTGATGCCTTTCACACACTGAAGATTATTTGGCAACAAGTTGTGTCGACGAATCTCTGGATATGGTGATTCATGAAACCCATGGTACGATGTGTAACACAGCTCCCCCTAGCGAATGGAAGTTGCATAGCATGGTAATCATCGCCGGTGATATGATCGATGATTGGTTGGATGATCGGATAATTGAGCCCGAGGAACATGGAGTGGTTGCCGAAGCTGTAAACCCGCCTCCAGTTGAATACGCCTGGCCCAACGGAGCTGGGGTCTTTCCCGAACACGAAGCACCAATAGCCATGTCACGAACGCCCCAAGCATTGTACTGCATGTGGTTTGATGAAATGGTTTGGTCGATTTGGTACGTGCGAATGAGCATCAAATGACCGTCGTCAGTTGAATGAGCGATAAACCACCACCCATTGATTGGTATGATTCCAGGTCCTGGAATCATGAAGGCCAGCGCATTTGCGTCTGCTGCAACAAATTAAATTGGAGACCAAAAGGACAAAAATATACAATCTTGTTCAGAGTATGTGTGGAATTAAGATTATTATAATAGTGACACATATCATAGACAGAGAATTGCAATGTCGTGGTCATAATCATACCATAAGTTAAAAAATAAGCCAATGGATTTCATATTCTAGCAATATCTCATGGTTCAAACATCATGTAACAATGAGAGGAAAACAGCTATGACAGGGCCTACTCATATTCTACCATAGCACTTACTACTGTTCTCATATCAACTCTAAACAATAACATGCGTGGTTATAAAAATCTTGGAAATGAGAGTAACATATACAAATCATGAGGTTATACTCATAATATCTATTCTAACAATTATTAGATGCCAATTGTTCTCATATCAACTCTAAGAGGAACATATAGCAATGATGTGGTTATAGACATACTATCTATTCTAAAATTTTAACAATCAACAGGCAGTCGTATTCATAAGGTAAAGATGAGATGAGATAGAACAATTACATGACGAAAGATTCCACTAGTATAGGTAGCCAATCTGTGTGTCGACCGCGTAAACGATGCCATCGTGCACTATAGAATCAGACAGAAATGGAGGCTCAATAGGATTGACGATGAGCAATAACCATGTATGGCGACCGGATTCCAGATAGACTAATCCCATGTTGAACAAGGCAATGAGCTTGTAATCCTTGTAGTCTTTTGAAGGTGTGGGCACTTCGCAGATTACAACCTTCAGCAAACGAAGGTCGCACCAAAAGCATGACGCGTCTCGTGTGTAGTAGGCAGGAGTGTTCGGCGGGCCGCGAGGCTCGATGGCGGTGGTATCCAACAATGGAAGGGTGATCTCTCGCTGCGTGTAGATATCGATGAGACACCACAGACTACCGGATTGGTGGATGAGGATGATCCAGTTGGCCTTCATGCCCGGCCAGTAGTGGCCGCGCATGAAGGACAGGTGGACAGGTAGTGGTAGCATGTTGAGGGGCACCACGGCAACCTCCGTAGGATTGCCAAGTCAGTGTCTGGGCTACCTGTGAGGATCAGGCATCAGCAAGCAGGGTATCTTGAAAAGGGTCGGTCGGTTGCAGACGAGTAGACGGTACAAAGACACCGAGCATGTGGCCAGACGGACGGTGCTGATCAGGTCCATATGATTATAGATCTGCTCCAAGAGAACATCAGGGAGGGAATTCCAATCGCGGCTCTGCGTGTCAGTCGGTTGGGACATAGGGTTTTTTAGGGCGCTGAGTGATTGGGGTTTTCGGTGCCTGCGAGCGAGCGGGGAAGTGGATTCAGGCACGCGAGCGAAGAAGATGGCGTGTGTGGCCGAGCGGTGAGTGGGGGGATATAGTACGCGTGAGCTACCAAGGAAGATGGCGCGGGTGGGCGAGCAGTGAGTGGCGGGAAATGGTGTGCGGCCGACGATGGGAAAGAGAGGAGGAATAAGAAGAGAGGAGGAAGAAGAGGGAAAGACGGGGAAGAAAGTGCATTTAATCTCAATTCTACTAGTACTACTACAAGGATATACCGTCCTTCGGAGTGTAAATAGTTAAGTCGATGACATGTGGGTCTACCTCCAGAGGGCCCATATGTCAGTTAATGGAAGAGAGAGGTGCGTAGGCGTATTTGCGGAAGCGTACTCCACTGGAAAACATGATGGCAGTACTAGGTAAGGCTGACTTAGTAACACCAACAAGCTGGTTCAGCTTATTAATTAAGTGTCCCATCTACTGCAACGTGTATTGTCACTTCACTGTGAAGACTAGTTGAATAGTTCTCTCTGACCGAGATTGGGAATAGTGGATCGCCAAAATTTCCTATCTACAGTATCCCTATGCCTCTACTCTCATCTTGTCCAACAAGATGAAACATTGGCCAAGGCACCCGGCGCCAATAATGTAGGAGTACTAGTAGTATTTTATGTTAAACTTTGACCATCTATTTAACTAATAAAATGCTAATGCATTTCACCAAAAATGATATCACTAGATTCATATTTGAACTTAGTTTTTAATGGTATAGTTTTTTATGACATGCATTGACACTTTGTTAGTTAAATTTATGGTCAGAATTTTACACTAAGTACGAAGGGGACCATTAAACCAAGACGGAGGTTTATATACAGGTCAATAAAAAAATCATCAACCAGGGTAGTAGTAGATGATGAGTGCCCGAAGATTTTTTTCTGATAGTACTCAATAATGGGCTCGTTTTCCTCACGAAAATTGTGTTTACGAACATATTAATTGGAATGCATGCGTGAGGAACAAATGACCAGAACTTTTACACGCATTGGTGAGCTTTCTCTTAGTGCATTGGTGAGCTTTCTCTTAATTCTTGCATGCAATGTTTTAATGAAGCTTGAAATATGAACATGTCAATGGGAGGGAGTAAAAGCCTCATGCATGCATGCATGCAACATGCAACACTCACACGTACACATGCACGCATGCAACACTCACGCATTCATGCGGCACACAGCACACGACGCAACACACACGCTCACGCTTAAGTGCTCAACCTACTCCCTATGTCTGTGAAAGACTGTACATATAGAGATTTACACATTCACCGAGAGGAACCGGAACTTCATGGCATAATTAATGCCCAAAAGTAAAAAACTTTTGTGTGCATGCGACCATTGAGAGAAGAAGATTAAATGAAGGTTGTTGCAAGCTGTAATTAAGGATAGACATGTAGCCTATAGCTAGAACATAAGCTGGTGCATTGGTCAATCAATATAGATTAGATTAAAGGCTAAGTGCATTGGAAGTGTAGATGTACACTCTTTGTTGAAAGACCGAGGGAGTACACGTGCATGCACTCACATCCACAGCCAGGGTGGTTTGCACGCAAGGGTTGGACTCCCGTCGTGCCTGCGTAAAGTTTTGTTTAACTGATTTATTTGCTCTGCCAACTGTAGGTGGGACCCAGAAACCAGGTGTCAATTTAACCAGTCAACAAAGTGCCACATCGACTATGTGGCCGGTCAGTAGGGTGCAATACGGTGCTCTACAGTGAGCTAGTGATCGTATAATCACCGCAAAACTATATAGTGACCGTAATGAGCGTATTGTTACATATGTTGACTGCTAGTGTATTTTTCTCGTTTCAAATTAAGCCATATTAACCGGAAAGGACGCAGTATAGACTAGTACTGCTTTGATGTGTCCCGTCAACTCGCTGAACGAGGAGAAGCTTGCTTACTACGCCCTCTCCCTCGCCCACGCGCGGTGTCTCACAGGACGAGGAGAAGCTTGCTTACTACGTACGCCTACGCCCTCTCCCTCGCCCACGCGCACGGTGGCTTGTAGGACGAGGAGAGGGTTTTGACTACAGCACCCTCTCCCTCTCCCTCTCCCTCGCCCTCGCCCTCGCGGTGGAAGTGCTGCAATTCATTCGGTGTCAGATTGCCAGAAGCATATTGTACTGTAGTATCATCATTGTTGGACCTTCCGAAGAGGCGAAGAGCCAAGTGCAAGGTTCACACGAGCATGAACTGTTGAACCACCCGAAGAGGCAAAGAGCCAAGCGCAAGGTTTTATAGGAGTTGTCATCCTAGTAGGAGTACTACAACTATAGGGAACGATGCTACTGTATGATGCCGCCACGTCACCTATATAAAAAGCTGTGCCACCTTTTTTCTCAAAGAGCGTGTTGGAGCCCGTGCAACAACCGCACAAGTTGCACGTACACGTAACATATTTACTAGTAATAAATTCTAAAGGACAAATTCCAGTATGCAACACAAGTTCTTCTCCACTTACACGTTATTGATGGGCTCCATGTCCTCCTCCAGGTTCCAGTCCCAGGTGTTCTTCAGGGATGGCACGATCCATAGCGGTGGGCAACGGGAATCATTGTCACAGCTTTCTAGTCCAGTTCCACACGATGGAGAGACTCATCCAAGCTGAAGCGGCATAAATCAGGGATAGCGTGTCCCAGCATGTCATTCATCCGGCGGTGCGCACTGAAGACACAACCATGCTTCATGAACTGCAGGCCTTCGGTGTCGTGCACGGAAGGTGGCATCTGCTTCACAATGGGGTAGCTGTCCCCAATGAAAAGCGAGTACTCTCCAAGAGTGTTCCTCGGCACCCACATAGCACCACAAGGGTCAAACTCGGCGCCGTTCATCTTTTACGCGCGGCATCTCAGATCTGGACACATGGTGACGTACATAGTCAAGCTCCATGCATAATAATGTTGTGCTCAAATATGGCGGTCAGTAATACTATGCAGCAAATAGTACTACTCCGGTATAGAGGAAGTAAAATAACCGGCTTATTATATATAGCCACTCTTGGCTACATGGGTGAGATAGTAAGATATGTAAAAACAAAAATGGTGGGAGCTAGTGGGTTCAAGTTTTCAAGGGCCTAGCTAGCTATATGCATCCTCCAAGGTGAAAAGTACTCCTACTAGTACTAGTAAGTAGTACAACAATGAAAGATAAGGTGAGAGGGTTAAAAATATAATACTAAATTGTACTACTAGTACAGTAAACATGTCCCAGTCAAGAAAACAAAATAATTAACAAGTACTACTCTACTACTCTAACACACAACAATGAGAAAATGGAATACCTGGGTAGATGGTGACGGTCCGATCGTGGTAGATTGTGTGACCATGTTGCCCATCAGTGGTACCATTGGTAGCGACTGCTAAGATAGTTGATCCCAATATGGAAAAGTCAGCTACAAGGTTCCAGCTTAGACCGAATCACGGATGCAAATGCACATCCAGGATCGGCGATCTTATTTTGATCGGGGGATGACTAGTCCCTGTAAAATAATGGAGTACCATTAGGGATGCAAATGATGGTTTGTGCATTTTGTTTGTAATATCCCGTACCATAGGATGGCAACTAGATGAAACAAGTCCCCTGGCTTGTCACCGCGAAGATGCAGCCTACATGGTGCACAGCGTCTTTGAATGTGTAGGGGTACAAATCTGCCGCGACCAACATGTGCCAGCCTCTGCCGTTACTGCCTCTTGTATTGATGGCAATCCATATGTCGAACACCGCGATGAGACAGTAATCGTCATAGCCGTGCCGCTTTGTGGACGGGTCCGTAATTGCTATCTTCTTGAATCTCATGTAGGCATCATCATACGTATTCAAGCCCAGCCAGTACGGAAGGCCGATCCCAATGGTGGAGAAGGGGTCTATGGGAATGGCCGCACTGCTGTGGATGTTGTGCAAAATGATGGTGGTATCTGGCCGAAGGTATGCAAGCCAATATTTGTAGGCACCAACGCAGACCTATATATAAGACGGTGGGCAGCGAAGAAATTATGGGATATAATAACTAAGTACTAAACGATCAAACTCCATGACTGACCTGCTCATCAGACAAAATCCGACTACCTCTCAACGTCCGTAACTCTAGCGGAGTCAACATGCAGCCATGGCCAGTGAGCGGTGGACTGTTCAAAGGATTGTCCCATAGAATAACCTTCTCCTTGAGGACGCATGGAAGACCAACAAGCATGGCCTTTTCCCAAGTCTATTTAAGCACCGTCTTAAAAAGGTGCAGGAAGCACCGAGTCTTGCCTCGGTGAGGACGTCGGAGGGGCATGCGATTTCTCCCGGAGGATCGTCGTCCAAGGTCTCTGTCGGTGCAATAGACCCCGGATATGTTGCCCAACTGTGCACAGGCACGAGATCAAGATCGAAGCACCAGCTCAAGATAAGGATTGAAGGACCAAGGGACTTGAAGAACCAACATGCAGCTCAAAGGGATCGAGATCAAGCCAAAGGAGCAGGATATCGGCAAGAGAAAGGGCCTCCCTTGCTGGGCAGGCGAGCCCGGCAAGGGGCCAGACCACCACCAGAAATAAGCAACCAAGACTCCCTGGCAGCGCCTGCCGGGGCTTGCGGGGCCTAAATCACCCCGCCAACTACGCAAGTATGACCCACGTCGTCAATCAGTGTTGTGTCAAGCCGCAAGGTGATTAAGTGGCAGCATTTGCCACATGGGAGCCATCTCCTACAGAAGAAACCCATAGGTGACACCCGTCCAACGACGTGTCAAGAGAAGAGATGCGAAGCTGGCAAGACAATCCCGGCGGGCCTTGCCGGGCAGCTAGTGATGTGACACTGAGTGGTGCATTTAATGCACCCTGCCAGCCCGCAGTGTTAGGTATGATAGCACTATTTGCTATCATATCAGTGGGTATTGACTGTTTTTCCACTGTCATGACCCCCTAATCTATAAAAGGAGGCCCATGGCATTCATAGGAGGGTGTTAGAGGATTGGAAACATGACAAACCCAAGCCACCATACGCTTGTGGTCACCGTAGCCCAGAGGCAGGCCTTGCCAGGCAAGTGTACCATGCACCACCACATTCATTTCCACCATCAATCCACCAAACCAGGAGTAGGGTCTTACGCCTCGCGGTGGCCCGAACCTGGGTAAATTGCTTGTGTGCTCTCTGTCATACTGTCGCTTGCTGGTCTGCTCTTTGTGCAACGCGATGTCCCCCGCCGAACCAGCAAGGGGCCTCCCGGTCCCATAGGTGGTCGTGGATATCCCGCGACATCTTTGGCGCGCCAGGTAGGAGGCTCGCTTGTGTGAACCTGAAAGCGTGTGCAGTGCGTCATTTCATTTCCATCTTCCTCTTCGAAGACGCCATTGACCATGGCGCCCAAGAAGAAGTCCGGCCCTTCGGCCCAGCCATCTACCTCGAAGGCTCCGCCGCTCGTGGCCTCAGACGCCACGGGGGATGCAGGGACAAGTTAGATAAATGTGAAGCTTTTGAGCGTGTGAGAGGACCTGGTGCTTTAATGTCATCAATGATTCTCTCAATTTGCACTTCGTTTGCAACGCGAGGATGAGTTGGTTGTCGTCGAGGAATTTGATCAACACTTTCTTCAGCAGCATTCCCTTGAGGTGCATTAACTCGACGTTCTTCACGTTCTGGTATGAATTCTTCAGCAGATTCTTCGGTAGGAATGACATCCTCAGTAGCCTTGAACTTGATAGTTTCCTCAGGTGTTGGTTCATCTATCACAGAAGGTAGGTGCTCTCTTTGTGAGCCATTAGTTTCATCGAACCGCACATCTACAGTTTCAACAACTTTGTGATGAACGTTGTTGAAGACTCTGTAGGTGTGCGAGTCCTTTCCGTTACCAAGCATGAAACCTTCATGTGCTTTCGGTGCAAATTTAGCGTTGTGATGAGGATCTCTAATCCATCATTTAGCACCGAAAACTTTGAAATAACTCACATTGGGTTTCTTATCAGTGACGAGTTCATAAGCAGTCTTCTTGAAGAATTTGCGAAGATATACCCTGTTGATGATGTGGCACGCAGTATCAATTGCATCAATCCAGAAACGACGAGGCATCTTGTATTCATCAAGCATAGTGCGAGCCATCTCAACAAGAGTCATGTTCTTGTGCTCCACGACGCCATTCTGTTGAGGAGTATAAGGAGCAGATAACTCATGAGTAATACCAAGTTCATCAAGATAGTCATCAAGACCAGAATTCTTGAACTCAGTTCCATTGTCACTCCTGATGTGCTTGATCTTCACACCAAAGTTGGTTGAAGCCCTCGAGGAAAATTGTTTGAAGACTCCCTGCACCTCATGCTTGTAAGTGACAATATGTACCCATGTGTAACGAGAGTAATCATCAACAATAACAAAGCCATATTGAGATGCATCATTTGTAACTATAGAATAATGGTTAGGACCAAAGAGATCCATATGAAGCAATTCAAATGGTCGAGTGGTAGTCATGATTGTCTTCGCTGGATGTTTGGCCTTGGTAATCTTTCCAGCTTCACAGGCTCCAAATAAGTGATCCTTGAGGAATTTGACATTCTCGATGCCAATGACATGCTTCTTCTTCGCAAGCATGTGCAAATTCCTCATGCTTGCATGACCAAGTCATCGATGCCATAGCCAGCCTTCTAAAGCTTTTGCAACTAGGCATACGGCTGGTTGTGGTCCTGTAGAGAAATCAACAATATACAGATCTCCTCTCCTAAAGCCTTCGAAGACTTTGGAGTGGTCAGCTTCCATGATCACAACACAACGATACTTGCCAAAGACAACAACCATATCAAGATCACAAAGCATTCAGACAGACATGAGGTTGTATCCTAAGGACTCGACAAGCATGACTTTGTCCATGTGTCAATCCTTTGAGATCGCAACCTTACCTAGACCCAATACCTGACTTTTGCCTTTGTTAGCGAAGATGATATGCTTCAGATGTGATGGAGATAAGGGAACATCCATCAATAGATTCTTGTCACCAGTCATGTGATTTGTACATCCACTATCGAGGACCCACTCATTGGCTTTGGGTTGATCATCCTGCAGATGAATTAGTGGAACTTACAAACTCATATACTTCATCAGTGAAGAATATGACATCAATTCATCAGATCAATTTCATCAACCAATAGAACAGATAAAACAGAATGAGGACGTGAGAAATGAGGGTTCATTTCTTCATGATTAGCCTGCGTCCTTTCACGCAATTTTAGGTCTCCAGCAAATTCTTCAGACATTTACGCACGTCTGGAGACTTGATCCTGCATAAGAGATTAGTTCTTTTTCTTCACCACCCACATCTGAAGGGGTGGCAAAGAGTTCATCACTCTACGAGCTCCATACGAGAAAGGTGGCATAGAAGCCAGTCCATTTCGTTTCACATAAGAGGAGTTAGGATAAGCATATGAATAAGCAGAGAAATTCTTCGAGGACTTATGAACATAATGGTTTGAAGAATAATGCACATATTCATAGCCCTTAGCTCTTCCCTGTGAAACAAAGGTGTTAGCACGATGATGTTCATATGAGGACTTTGATCCTTTTGAGGAATTTGATCCATGTGAGGAATTTGGTACGTATGAGGACTTGGATCCATATGTAGAACTTGGTCCATATGAAGAATTTGATCTGGGGTTCCTATTCTTCACAGGTGGTGTCATGATGACATTCACCTGAAGACTTTCAAGGCACCTTTTGGGAACCCAGATTTTCTTCACTGCGGAATCGTTCCTGCAGTTAGTGCCAACATATCTCGCAAATACTTCACCATTCTGATTTTTGAACAGTTTATAGTTGGAGTCAAATGACTCATCAGCAGAATGAGGAGAATCACATGTAAAGCCAGATAGATTAGATGGATCTACTGGAGGTCCCTTTGCAGCAACCCATGAGGTTTTGGGGTACTGCTCAGGCTTCCAATATGTTCCATCAGCATTGAGTTTCCTCTCGAAGGCAATACCCTCTTTCCTAGGGTTCCTGTTGAGGATCTGCTTTTTAAGCACATCACAAAGAGTCTGATGCCCTTTGAGGCTTTTGTACATGCCTCTCATGTACAATTCTTTCAGCCCTGCATCATCAGTGATTCTAGCAATGTCCACAGATGAGGAATTAGTGATAGCAGAGACAGTTAAATAATTTCTAGCATTAGAAGCATTTGAACATTCAGGTGAAGAATTAGCAGATTCACGTTCAATGCACTTCAAACATGGAGCAACAAATTATTCCTGAGTAGCACTGATTTTTTGAGCAAGCAATGAATTGCGCTCCTTCTGAAGATCTTCATAACTCACTTTTAGCTTTTCAAGATCTTGCTTTCTTTGAAGAAATTCATAAGAAAGCTTCTCATGATCAGATAAGAGAGTGTTATGATGACCTTGAAGGTTGTCAAACCTAGACTGAAGTCTCTGAAGATTTTCAGTCAAGGTTTTAGTGCAATCCATTTCTTCACCCAACATATCATCACTTTTATCTAGCATGTTTTGAACCTTTTCAAAAGCCTTTTGTTGTTTCACAGCAATCTTAGCAAGTTTAGAGTAGCTGGGCTTGAGGTTTTCATCAGATTCATCCTCACTTGATTCAGAGGAGGTATATTTGAGTACCTTGGCACCCTTTGCCAAGAAGCAATAGGTGGGAGCGTAGTCATCATTGCCTTCATCAGCCTTGTTGGTGAAGCAATTTTCTTCAGAGTTGAAGATAGACTTGCTGACGAAAGCAGTAGCGAGAGCTAGACTCGCCATACCAGACTCAGACTCCTCAGATGCCTCCTCTTCCTCATGTTCCTCAGATTCAGCCTCAGAGTCCATTTCCTTGCCAATGAATGCCCGAGCCTTCTTGGAGCTGCTCTTCTTGTGAGATGAAGACTTCGAGGATTTTGATGATGAAGACTTTGAAGATTTCTTCTTCTTCTTTGAGTCATCAGAACTGTAATCCTTGTATTTCTTCTTCTTTGATTCCTTTTCCCACTGAGGACAATCTTGAATGTAGTGACCAGGTTTCTTGCATTTGTGGCATAGCCTCTTCTTGTAGTCACTGGATGAGGAATCATTGCTCCTTGAGGATTTTCCAAAGCGACCATGTCTTGAGAACTTTTGGAATTTCTTCACGAGCAGTGCTAGCTCCTGGCTCAATTCTTTAGGATCACCAAACTACTACCAGAATCTTCACCTTCAGATTCAGAGACAACCTTGGCCTTCAGGGCACGTGATCTGCCATAGCTCGAACCATAGAGATCTCTCTTCTCAGCAAGCTGGAACTCATGAGTGTTTATCCTCTCGAGGATATCAGCGAGATCAAGTGACTTGTAATCAGCACGTTCTTGTATCATTAGTGCCAGAGTATCAAATGAAGAATCAAGCGATCTCAGCAATTTCTTCACCACTTCATGGTCGGTGATGTCAGTGGCACCAAGTGCTTGAAGCTCATTTGAGATGTCAGTGAGGCGATCGAAGGTTTGTTGAACATTTTCATTGTCGATTCTTTTGAAGCGATTGAAGAGATTGCGAAGAACGTCAACTCGGGAGTCACGCTGTGTTGAGACTCCTTCATTGACTTTGGACAGCCTATCCCAGATAAGCTTGGCAGTTTCCAAAGCACTCACTCTTCCATACTGCCCTTTGCTCAGATGACCACATATGATGTTCATCGCTTGGGAGTCGAGTTGCTTGAATCTCTTCACATCAGTAGCATTCAGAGAAGGTGTGACTGAGGGAACACCATTTTCCACAACATACCAGAGATCGTTATCAATTGCCTCAAGATGCATTCGCATCTTATTCTTCCAGTAGGGTTAGTCCGTCCCATCGAAGGTAGGACACCCAACAGAGACCTTGATCATACCTGCGGTCGA
Organism: Triticum aestivum; assembly: GCF_018294505.1. Lineage (NCBI taxonomy): Eukaryota > Viridiplantae > Streptophyta > Magnoliopsida > Poales > Poaceae > Triticum > Triticum aestivum. The sequence continues at coordinate 283,640,686 of NC_057799.1, read as the reverse complement.
CATAACTAATACTCCAGGTGGTTACCAAAATGACATAGAACAAGGGAGTACCTTGCTCTGATACCAATTGAAAGTGCGTTATATCGACTAGAGGGGGGTGAATAGGCTATTTTTATGAATTCTTCACTGAGGAATTTGCGGGTGAGGAAATTCCTTAGCGAAGAACTACTTGCAGCGGAATAAGTACTCAGAGGTAAACATAACAGAACACAAGCATGGTCATCATAATGAAATGAAGACAAGCACAGAGTACAGAAAGCGTAAACACATGATAACACAGGATGAAGACAAACAGACTGAAGAAATTGAACTGAGGAAATTGAGAAAGTCTTTAGCCAAAGTCTTCAAACATAGTATGAACAAGCGCACAACACAGTAATGAGGAAATGAAAGAGTTGAGGAAATAGAACCAATAAGCTTGGTGAAGACAATGATTTGGTAGACCAGTTCCAACTGTTGTCTCAGTTGTACGTCTGGTTAGAGCAGCTAGGTATTTAAACCTGAGGACACACAGTCCCGAACACACAGTCCTCACCGTATTCTCCTTGAGCTAAGGTCACACAGACCTCGCCCAATCACTCGTGGTAAGTCTTCAGGTGACTTACAAACCTTCACAGACTCGCTCACTCGGCGATCCACAATTCCTCTTGGATGCTCTAGACCATGACGCCTAACCGTCTGGAAGTAGCACAGTCTTCAAAGGTAACAAGCATCGGATCCACGCAGGATCAATCTCTTAAGTGATGCTCAATCACTTTGGGTTTGTAGGTGTTTGGGTTTGGGTTTTCATCACTTGATGATTTTCGCTCAAAGTCCTCGGAGGATGGGATGCTCTCAAATGACAATTGTCAGTTTCTCTCGGAGCAGCCAACCAGCTAGTGGTTGTAGGGGGCGGCTATTTATAGCCTAGGGAGCAGACCGACATGATAAGACATAAATGCCCTTCAATGATATGACCGTTAGGTGGGTAGATATTTTGGAACAGCTGGCACAAGGCATAGCAACGGTCGGAAACTTGAGTATCAAATTCCTCAGGGCTATCATGTTCCTCACTGTGTAGGCAATCCGCACTGGTGAATTCCTAACTCCTTAGTCAGAACAAGTTCCTCAGAGACCAGAAGAACTTCGTTTCTGTCAATGAAGAAATTGACTGGACTGTATGAGATTTCCAATGGCTTCACTCGAAGGGATTGGTAGGTGTAGGATTTTGAGTTGAGCATCACTTGGAAATTTTTCCATAGTATTTCCTCGACCCCCTTTAACAGTACGGTGTTTCCTATGACTCAAGAAAGAGAAAAAGAAACTACGAAAACAAAAGTCTTCACGCTTCATGTTCCTCGAATGAATACCAAGTCTTCAAGGTCACACCAATTTCTTCACTTTCAAAGTCTTCAGAAAGCCAAAATCTTCAGTCAAAGATATTCATTTTTAGGGGTCGACTTTCTCTGTAAATATCAGACTCCTCATAGACTTATAGACCTGTGTACACTCATAAACACATTAGTCCCTTGACCTATAAGTCTTCAATACACCAAAATCACTAAGGGCCACTAGATGCACTTACAGGCACACGTGTCTCCTCCCGAGTGAGCCAACCCAACTACTGCGCCCGATGGAGCTGCAGACCCTCGAGCGCCATCGCTGCACGACCCCGCTGCCCCGGTGGCCACCCCACTGCAGCGCGAACGCGCCACCGCCGCCACCACCGTCGCGGGCACCATAAGGAGCCAGGTGACGGTGCGGTCGAGGTCATCAACTTCCATGCAAAGCACGGCCATGGAGGCTATGGCGTGAGCCCCGCTGCTACTAAGGTTCCCGCCAGCGGCCGAGCAAATGGATGAATAGCATGCCACGATCCATAGTCTGCTCGGTTTCGCTGAGGCTAGGGGCTTGCGGTGCGCTGGCGCGCCACGACCTACCCAAGTGACGACGACTGCCCGTACTGCTGGCCGAACGGAGGGGGATGTCCCCACTGTGTAGTCCCCACCACGGCAGCAGGCGCGGGCGCAGCAAGATCAAGATCCCGATGGCGTCTCGATGGCCTCTTCCGACCCTCGGGCACGTCCGGGCTAACGGCGAACCCCGGAGGGAATGCGGCGGCGAGACGCGCGCATCATCATAGGGCGACCTCTCGACGACCCCCGCTAGACCGACGGGTGCGGCGGCCTCGACGTCGACGAGGCTACGTTCGGTGTTGGCGGGTGCCTACCTTTCAAGGTCGGCTGCCCTGCCTTTACAGGCGAGCTGCGGCAAGTCCATTAGCCGTCCGTCTGCACGTTCAAGCCGGAGATACCCGAGAAGTACGATGGGAGGCTGAACCCGGCAGAGTTCCTGAGCATCTACACCATCGATGTTCAGGCTGCCGGGGGAAGAGACGAGAAGGTGTTCGCTAACTACTTCCCGGTTGCTCTCAACTCCAACGTGAGGTCTTGGCTCATGCACCTGCCGGAGAACTCCATCTCATCATGGTGAAGGAAGTATGCCCTAGAAGCAATAATAAAGTTGTTATTTATATTTCCTTATATCGTGATAAATGTTTATTATTCATGCTAGAATTGTATTAGCCGGAAACTTGATACACGTGTGAGTACATAGACAAAACAAAGTGTCCCTAGTATGCATCTACTAGACTAGCTCGTTAACTAAAGATGGTTAAGTTTCCTGACCATATACATGTGTTGTCATTTGATGAACGGGATCACATCATTAGAGAATGATGTGATGGACAAGACCGATCCGTTAGCTTAGCATAATTATCGTATAGTTTTATTGCTAATGCTTTCATCATGACTTATACATGTTCCTCTGACTATGAGATTATGCAACTCCCGAATACCAGAGGAACACCTTGTGTGCTATCAAACGTCACAACGTAACTGGGTGATTATGAAGATGCTCTACAGGTGTCTCCGATGGTGTTTGTTGAGTTGGCATAGATCAAGATTAGGATTTGTCACTCCGTGTATCGGAGAGGTATCTCTGGGCCCACTCGATAATGATCATCACTATAAGCCTTGCAAGCAATGTGACTAATGAGTTAGTTACGGGATGATGCATTACGGAACGAGTAAAGAGACTTGCCGATAACGAGATTGAACTAGGTATGATGATACCGACGATCGAATCTCGGGCAAGTAACATACCGATGACAAAGGGAACAATGTATGTTTTTATGCGGTTTGACCGATAAAGATCTTCGTAGAATATGTAGGAGCCAATATGAGCATCTAGGTTCCGCTATTGGTTATTGACCGGAGATGTGTCTCGGTCATGTGTACATAGTTTTCGAACCCGTAGGATCTGCACGCTTAACGTTCGATGACGATTGTATTATATGAGTTATGTGATTTCGTGACCCGGAGTCCCGGATGAGATCACGGAACTGTATGACATGACGAGGAGTCTCGAAATGGCCGAGAGGTAACGATTCATATATCGGACGATACTATTCGGACACCGGAAGTGTTCTGGGGGTATCTGGTACGTATCGGGTCACCGGAAGGGGTTCTGGGCACCCCCGGCAAATATATGGGCCTTATTGGGCCAAGGGCGGGACAGACCAGCCCCTAGTGGGCTGGTGCGCCCCATATATGCCAAATAGTAGGAGAAGGAAGGAGGGGAAGAGAGAAAGGAAAGAGGAGGATTCGGCCTCCCCTTCCCTTCTCTTCCCCTCTCTTTCCTTCCCCCTCCAACACTTTTGGAAGGGGGGAGGCCGAATTGGACAAGGCCCCCAAGTAGGATTCCACCTACTTGGGCACTCCCTTGCTCCTCCCCTCCCCCTCCCACCTATATATATGTGGGCAGTGGGCGCCTAGAACACACAACAAACATTGTTAGCCGTGTGCGGCGCCCCCTCCATAGTTTACGCCTCCGGTCAAATTCACGTAGAGCTTAGGCGAAGCCCTGCGCGGATTACTTCAGCATCACCGTCACCACACCGTCGTGCTGACGGGACTCTCCATTGACACTTTGCTGGATCAAGAGTACGAGGGACGTCATCGAGCTGAACGTGTGCAGAACACGGAGGTGCCGTACGTTCGGTGCTTGGATCGGTCGGATCGTGAAGATGTTCGATTACATCAACCGTGTTACTAAACGCTTCTGCTTTCGATCTACGAGGGTATGTGGACACACTCTCCCCGATCGTTGCTATGCTTCTCCTAGATAGATCTTGCGTGATCGTAGGCAAATTATTGAAATACTACATTCCCCAACAGTGGCATCCGAGCCAGGTCTATGCGTAGATGTTATATGCACGAGTAGAACACAAAGAGTTATGGGCGATAATAGTCATACTGCTTACCAGCATGTCATACTTTGATTCGGCGGTATTGTTGGATGAAGCGGCCCAGACCGACATTACATGACCATGTTCATGAGACTGGTTCTACCGCCGTGCTTCGCACACAGGTGGCTAGTGGGTGTCTGTTTCTCCAAATTTAGTTGAATCAAGTGTGACTATGCCCGGTCCTTGTTGAAGGTTAATACAGCACACTTGATGAAAAATCGTTGTTGTTTTGATGTGTAGGTAAGAACGGTTCTTGCTAGAAGCCCGTAGCAGCCACGTAAAACTTGCAACAACAAAGTAGAGGACGTCTAACTTGTTTTTGCAGGGCTTGCTGTGATGTGATATGGTCAAAACATGATGATATATAAATTGTTGTATGAGATGATCATGTTTTGTAAGAGTTATCGGCAACTGGCAGGAGCCATATGGTTGTCGCTTTATTGTATGAAATGCAATCGCCATGTAATTGATTTACTTTATCACTAAGCGGTAGCGATAGTCATAGTAGCAATAGTTGGCGAGACGACAACGATGCTTCGATGGAGATCAAGGTGTCAAGCCGGTGATGATGGTGATCATCACGGTGCTTTGGAGATGGATATCAAAGGCACAAGATGATGATGGCCATATCATATCACTTATATTGATTGCATGTGCTTAGTATGGCGGTAGCATTATAAGATGATCTCTCACTAAATTTCAAGGTACAAGTGTTCTCCCTGAGTATGCACCGTTGCGACAGTTTGTCATGCCGAGACACCACGTGATGATTGGGTGTGATAAGCTCTATGTTCAGATACAACTGGTGCAAGCCAGTTTTGCACATGCAGAATACTCGGGTTAAACTTGACGAGCCTAGCATATGCAGATATGGCCTAGGAACACTGAGACCGAAAGGTCGAGCGTGAATCATATAGTAGATATGATCAACATAGTGATGTTCACCATTGAAAACTACTCCATCTCACGTGATGATTGGACATGGTTTAGTTGTTATGGATCACGTGATCACTTAGATGATTAGAGGGATGTCTATCTAAGTGGGAGTTCTTAAGTAATATGATTAACTGAACTTAATTTAACATGAACTTAGTCCTGATAGTTTTTGCATATCTATGTTGTAGATCAATAGCTTGCGATGTAGCTCCTCGTTTATTTTTTGATATGTTCCTAGAGAAAAACTATGTTGAAAGATGATAGTAGCAATGATGCGGACTAGGTCCGTGATTTGAGGATTATCCTCATTGCTGCCAGCCCGAGGGGCGCTCCCAGCTAAATAAACTTGGAAAATGTCACCTGGTTCTGTTGTTGAAGGAATGTTGAAGCAGCTAAAGACGCATGATAAGGGGTTGCTCCTCGCGAGCCACAAGGGCCCTGAGCCTCGGGAGGCTCTGGGGGTCCGGGCGGTTCCTTGAGGACCGTCTCCATCTCCGCCAGGACGGCGTGGTGCTTGGCCTCCTGAGTCGCCAGGATGCTCCGCAAGTTGCGCTGGAAGACGGACGCCATGCTCGGCAGGCCAAAAGGCATGCGAACATAGCTGTGAGGTGGGCCCTCGAAGCTTCCCATGCGCGAAGGCCAGAAAAGCTCCTGAGATGCGGCCCTCTTGAGCCCTGGGATGTCGATGCTGACGCACAGCCCGCCATCCTCGCCTGGATGGGGAGCTGCGCCATGTGAGCGGCGGTCGCCGCGCATGGCTCTTGCATCCTGCAGTTCCTAAGTGGTCTTGGCGATGCACTCCTGAGCGCCGGGCACTCCTCGTCCGGTGTCCTCCTGAGGGAAACGTGCTGCGAAGAACGCCTCCACGTGGTGCCCGAGTGCCTCCCTCGCGATGTTGGCGAGGTCTGAGACCCTCCAGAAGAGAGCCCCCTAGCCCTGCCCGAGGAGGTCGCCGGGCGCGCCTTCCTATGCGAGGGAGGGAGGCGCCCCAGGCGCGGGCGCTGATCCTGATGTGGCTCCACTAGCGGCGCCACCCTCCTGAGGCCCTGAGCGAAGTAGCTACTTCTTCTTCTTGGGGACGACCTGAGGTGGGTACTGGGCTGCTTTGCTGTCAGGGTCTTCGATTGACGCTGCTTGGAAGGCGCGCTTGAGGGAGCACACCGCATCTCTTTCTCCGCTGGGGACTGTGATGATCCTGCCACTTCGTGACATCTTGAGGACGTTGAAGCCGTGGTGCGTGACTGCGAAGAACTTGGCCAGGGCCAGATACCCGAGGATGGTATTGTATGGCAGACGGATGTGGGCGACATCAAAGTCGATGAGCTCGGTGCGGTAGTTGTTGCGCTGTCCGAAGGTGATAGGGAGGCGGACCTGCCCTATCGGCGTGGTGGAACCGTCGGTCACTCCTGAGAAGGGCTTGGTAGGCTGAAGTTGATCGTAGGGCACTTGAAGGCTATCGAATATCTCGACAGACAGCATGTTGAGCCCTGCGCCGCCGTCGATGAGGGTCTTGGTAACTTGCATGTTGCTGATGACGGGAGAGCAAAGCATTGGGAGGGCGCCAGCGGTGGCCGCGCACTTGAGCTGACTGCAGAACTGAAGGTGATGGCGCACTTGGACCACCTAAGCGGGCGTGTGGCCTTGAGCCTGGGGAGGACCGCGTTCACCTCGTGAGTAAACTTCTTGAAGATTCGCTGAGAGGCTAGGGCTTGAGGTCCACCCAAGATGCAGGCGATATGTCACAGCCTGATTTTTGGCCCTTTCTTTTTCTTTTGTTTTTCTGAGATTTTTGCATGAGTTTTCTTTTTCCGTGGCTATGTGGTCTGGAAACTTAAGAAGATGCCCTCTTCTTTCTTTCCAAAGTGGCTTGTCATCCTCAAACCCTTCCCAAGACCTTGCTATTTTCATCCTAGCCCAACCCCAATATTCATTTCCTTGGGAATATTCTTTTTTCTATTAAAGGAATAACCCAATTTGCCCTAGGTTGTGAAGCAACCTATATTTTTATCACTCTCAAAATTCCCAAATAATTCTCATAAATTGTTTGGGTCATATATTCCTCAAATATGGCAAAATATTTCATTGGCCATGTTTCTCATCATGCTCAATTAATTCCTTTCCTCTTCTGTCCTGAATGGCAGATTGTGAAGCAAGTGCCATTTATCTTTGCCCAATGGACCTCAAACTTCTTGGACACCTTTTCATGTCCATATAATTACCTCATGCCAAAATTCAACTTAATTTGCCTAGTGAATATTCCTGAGCAATTTTTCAAGGTTCCTGTCTGAGGGAATTAGTTGTGAAGGAAGTACTAGCTAGGTTAATCTTATTAAGTTGAAGTTTTGCATGGCACTTCATATAACCAAATCATCACCCTCCTCAAGATTTGAGTTCATGCAATGCATCCTTGTGAGCTGAGCATCAATTCTTTGTTTCTGTCCAAATTTTCAGTTAGTGAAGCAAGTACATTTTATGTTGCTCCATTATTGCTGAAAATTTTCCAGGGCTTTCTCCTAACTATATAACCTATCTCTACCAAATTTGGGCATATTTCATTTAGCCATATTTCCTCAGGATTTTTCCTAAGTTTCTGTCCAGAGAGGATAGCTATGAAGGAAGTACCATTTTGGCTTGGCCAAATGGCATAAAAATTGTGTGGCACTCTCATATGACCAAATAACCTTAACATGTTCATTTTCAGCTCAATCCATCACTCTATGTGAGTGCTTCTTCCTGTTCTTGTTTCTGGACCAATTTATGTGGTTGTTAAGCAACTATATTGAATACTGGTCCAAATCATCTCAAACCTACCAGGATTATAGTCCTTCCTAACCTAAACACCCCAGACAACTCATTTGCCTCTAACCTCACCTCAGTTGATCACTGTTTCATGATCAAGTTTGCAACAGCAAACTTCAGACGCTGATTACCATTTAACCACAGAGTCTTTAACCGAGCTACCACCACAGTTAAAACTGCCCCAGGAAGGAATAACCCCCAGGCATCGTTTCGCATAGCTTGTGGCACTGTGTGCACCAGTGCACGCGGTGACTACCGCTTTGGCGTGCAGTGCGCGCGTCCAGAGCGTCTTCTTGCTCGGGTCCCTCCAATGCCCGGCGTCTCAGCGAGCACGGGCCTGTCCAGCATGTTCCCCGCGTCGTCGCTGTCCTCCCGGAGCCATCTACCCGTCCGTAAGCCCTCCGTCAGTGCTCGTCGTCGCGCGCCCACGGGCGAGCTGTAGCCGACCGGCTCTGTTCGCGCCGCGGCCTCTTCCTCCTCTTGTCCCCGAGCTCTGCTCGTCCCTGTGCACCTCTGTAGCTCATCGGCACCTTCCCCGTCGCCTTCCCCGAGCTCATGCGCGAGCACACGCGTCCGCGGCATCGTCCACGCGTCTGCGACAACGCCAGCTCGGCCATGCCCTTGCCCGGCTATATAAGCCCCTCCCCGCAGCGCCCGAGCACTCCAGCAGCCTTGCCTCTCTCCCTGGACCTCGCCTCGCCACTCCGTTGAGCTCGAGGAGCTCTCCTGCGCTCCCATCCCCGCCATAGCCGCCGCCTCGGCCATCTCAAATTCGTGCAAGCCGCGGCTCCTCTCTGGCTTCCACCTACACCAGAGAGCCCCCAGACCCCTTAGATCCTCCCCATGCCCTCTCCCCCTCGCCATAGCCCTTCTTGCTGCCGCCCCCTCGATCGACCGCCGCCGCCTGTAGCTTCTGCCACCACGCGGTGCTGCGGCCACACCCCTCCCCGGCGCCTGCTTCTACTCCAGACGGGAGCAGCTCCTCTTCCCGCACTCGTCGGTGCCCGCAGCTTGGTCGGAGGTGGCCGGGAACGGCAGGGCCAGCGCCGGCACCGCGCGGCCTCACTTATGCCTCTGCCCGTCGCGGGGAAGAGTAGGGAAGCAGGAGGGAGGAGAGGAGTCAGCCGTGGGCCCCGCATGTAAGCCACACGGTGTTGACCCCGCCCGGTCCAGCGTGGATAAGTGACGGCCCCCACCCATGTGGGACCCGCGCGTCAGCGTCACACGAGCCGGCCCCGTGCTTGCCTAGCTGGATAAGTAGAAACGCCCTTTTGGTGAAATACGTTTTCAGTAAGGGAAAGCATATTTTGGTCTTAGTTCGGTTGGAAACACGCTTTCCTTCTGGGAAAGCGTATTTTCACTTAACTACGGATAGAAATACATTTTCTCTGCTGAGAAGGCGTATTCAGCTAAAGGTGGTTTCTATTTTTCAGCTCAGGGGCATGTTTGTAGAAATCTTTTTACAGATTGGTCCCTGGACTTTGTCAGGCTATAACTTTTTGCTCGTAACTCCGTTTAAGGTGAATCCAAAGCCCATTTCTTCGCCTCGTCAAGCCCGCTCTGTTGGTCACACTTTCACCATGTGTTAACATTCTGAAATGACCATTTTGTCCTTGCACGTAAACAGCCCCTCCGGGAGAGGGCTGTTTCCGGTGAATCTTTCCGCGGCTTCACCGCACTTTTCCCCAGTGCCTTCTTCATCGCCAGGCAAGCCACAATACCCACTTGCATGATAGTAATGTAGTAGCCATGTTTTTCAACTTGAATATTTATTAAATGTTTGCTTGTTTAAAATATGGTTATCGTTGTTTCGGTAATGCTTCTGGGTTAGTGCTTACTTTCTTGCTATGTTGTTATGCATCTGGTTATCATGCCCTGCTAGTTGCTAGTATTCATTTCGTATGCTTATGCTTGCTAGTAGTACATGTTGATGTTGGTGATGGTCTTCGGTGCATGACTGCCGTCTGTCCCGAGTACCGTTGTTATGCATGTTCCATTGCATCCAGTTGGTTAAATGCTTGCATGATGGCATTGTTGATATGTTCTTGCATGATACTTATTGTTGATGCTAGTGGTCATGCTATGTTTCTGAGAAGTATGTACTTGTGATGTTCATGCTAGTTAGTATGCCATGCTCAGTTGGATATGATTCATTGTTGATATGGTTAATAGTTATGTTGCACCTCCATGCTTATGTTGATATCATGTTCATGCATTGTAATTTGCATCATGTTATTTTATCAAGGCTCAGCATATTTGCATTCAAGTTTAACCGGATTAAATTGAACTTGAACAACTCTTGGCTGAGTCATGGTGCCACCATATCGAGATGACCAGTGCAATCATGCTTGCCTTTATGGGAAGGTCCTAACTGGGTCTATTGTCGTGCCTCTCGCCGGTGCCTCCAACAAGGGAAGGTTATGGGCGTGCGGTACCCTGGCCCGGTAAGCAGACATAACCTTGTGTGCCCATTGTTGTTATATCCGGATTGTCCCCGTTTGGGACCGTTTTGCCACGATGGTGGCCGTTTTTCCACGACGGTGGCCATTGGTGTCTTTGGTAGGCACGGGGCCACCAAGGACTTAACCCAGTGGCGACTGAGTCGGAGTGGCCGGGAGAGTGTCATGGCAGTAGGACGGTTTTGTCGGAACGTCGTTGGTCCACCCGAATGGGAGTGCGAGGCCATGGGTTCCGTGGTGTGGGTACAGTGTACTAACCTCTGCAGGGTGTATATTAAATCTATCGATAGCCGCGCCCGTGGATAAGGGCCCAGTTCGTAGTTGGTTACACTATGGGTCAACGGTATTAATAATAACTTGCTTAATAACAACCCCGGTTTGATGATGAGATAAGTTGGTTATGTGATCCGTGAATGATCACCGTTTGGTTACGAGGTAACCCGTTGAGCCCAGAGTGGTTCCGTTTGTGATCTGTGAATGATCACCGTGGTATCGAGGATACCGAGTTGTTTGATATTCGTGATGTTGTGCGAGAATCGTGGGTAAAGATCAAGCTCCTTGTGGTCATTTAATGATTACTACGGTATTGTTTATACCAAGCTTGATTTGATCCTGAGATGATCGTGTGATGTCCGAGGTTGGTAAGTGATGCATGTGATGGTTACGAGGTAACCCGAGCAGAATAAATGGTGCATATAGTGTCATCATGTTGCATGCTAGTATCGTCAAATTTATATGCTCATGCCATGCTCATATTGTTCTAGCTGTATCATGTTCATGTTGTTCATGCCATGTTATACTGATGATCTCATGATAATTCCTGCTTAACCTGTAATTGCCATGCTGATGTTTGTCTTGAATGCTTCTGGTTATTGTGAGCTTGCAAGTACATTCAATGTACTGACCTGGCGTGTCATGCCAGTTTGCAGGTCATGCCGTGATTACTTGATTGCTTGTCGTGGTTTCCGTTCGTGCGAGCTAGGATAAGCGTTCCAGCCAGAGTCCCTGCGGAGTGGAGTTCATCACCGTGGTCGATGTTCCGCTGCTAGAGTTATTCCGCTGCTTCGAGTTGTTCTGCTGCTTGCATGGAGCAACTGCGGCAGGCATAGTGTCGCCGTGCCGATGTAACCCTTGTACCCAAATAGATTGTAATAAAGAGCTGATTTGTTCTATGCTAAGCAGTGCCATTTTCCAAAAGACTTCTCCTCGATCTCTGGGCTGGAATACGGGGCGTTCTAGTTTTCTCTGAGTCTGGGTGCCACAGGCTTGGTATCAGAGCAGGTCTGGCTGTAGGACGCCCAAGACCGCGCAAACGTTAGAAAGCGGTAGTATAGACCCCAGTTGATTTGTTAAACTTAATTGTTGCATTTGCCACTAATGGTTAGTCTTGTGGGTGTAGGTGGCATCGGTTACGATCCACTACCTGCACCCTCTTTCTTAGCATGTCTGCTCTTAGGTGTTTGGCGGTATCTCTGTCCCAGCAGAGTGATGCCCTGGGGACAAGTGTTCCAGACACCATTCGCAGGAGTTATGCTCAGGTATCGCATCGAAGTCGAGGAGGGAAAGGCGACCTTCCTCAGCCCTTGCGCACTTGGTCGCCAGGTTGAACAACTCCAAGGACGTGCACAACTCCTCATGGATGGCGAGCTCCTCCTTCATATTGACGTCGCGGATGCCATCGGAAAAATTGGAGATGATGGCCTTGTCCGTCACCTTGGGGATCTTGAGCCGAACGTTGTTGAAGCGCTGGATGTACTTCTGGAGGGTCTCCCCTGGCTGCTGGTTGACATGGTGCAGGTCACCCGCGGCCGGAGGGCGGTTGCGAGTGCCCTGGAAGTTGGCGATGAAGCGGTCGCGCATCTCGTTCCAGGAGGTGATGGAGCCCGGAGGCAGGTTCAGGAGCCACGAGCGTGCGCCATCCATGACTTTTTCTTCGCCGTGGCCGCCTCGATGCTCAGCTCATAGAGCTACAGGAACTCCGCGGGGTCGGGGGTGCCGTCGTAGCGAGGAGGCAAGTCTGGCTTGAATTTGCCCGGCCATGCGACGCTACATAGCTCACGAGTGAAGGCGCGGCAGCCCGCGGTGGCCACCGGGACCCTTTGCTGATGTGGAGCCTGCCCTTGATGTCCGCGCACCACCACCACAGGCGGCGCACGGTCTTGTCGTAGAGGTGCCGGGAGGGCGGGAGCATTTTCTTGTGGACGACGAACTTCTTGGCAGCTTCCTTCTTCGTGCATGGGTGCCCGATGCGGAGGGTCGCGCCGAGGGGCCGCACGCCTTGGCGCCAGGAAGCCGTCTTGGTGCAGAGGTGGTGGCGGTGGAGCTCCATGGGCCACATCACCCGCAATTGGCGGAGGGCGAGGCAGTGAGAGGGACGGCGTGAGGGAGCCCCCTGCGGCGCTGACGAGCTCGGCGATGCGGTCCAGCCAGTCCTTGTAGAGGTCGTCGATGGGGCGGTAGCGCAGGAGTTTGCGTGCCATGCACAGCGCGGCCTACGCATCCGTGGGAGCGCGACGGGTGTGAGACGACGAACCGGCCAGGGTCAGCGATGGAGTGGCGGTGCGGCCGTCCCGCCGCACCGAGGGATGCAGCGAGAATGCTTGCTGGTCGTTTCCCGCCGGGCCGGTGGCGGCATTGGTGGCAGGCGACGGAGAACGACAGGGTGGACCGCCGACGGGAGCCGTCTGAGCAACGCGGGCGATGAGGGCGGCCCGGTGCTCAGCGCAAGCTCGGCGAGTGTCTGCCATGGAGACGACGAAGCGACGGGACGCGGATCGACGGAAGGAAAGCTTCGGCGCACCCCTACCTGGCGCACCAAATGTCGGATTTCGGGTTCCGGCAAAACTCTTGAGGTTCGAACACTGGGGTGCACACGAAGATTTCCCCCTACCAAATGATGCCCTCAGCCTCACCGCGATCTCAAAGCTTAGCCCGGCGAACTCGCAACACAAGAGCACAAGATTTATACTGGTTCGGGCCACCGTTGTGGTGTAATACCCTACTCCAGTGTGGTGTGGTGGATTGCCTCTTGGGATGGGGATGAACAGTACAAGGGGAAGAACAGCCTCCTGAGGCGAGGTGTTCTTGTGCCTGGTGGGTGTGAGGGTGATCTGAATCCGTCCAGTTGAGTTGCCTCCTACTGTGGTGGCTAGTCCTATTTATAGAGGGCCTGGTCCTCTCCCCAAATATTGAGCGGGAAGGGATCCAAAAATGGCCAAATTCGAAGGGGGGCAGCTAGTACAAACTATCCTGACTAAAGGTGGTCTTCGCCTGCCAAAGGCTCTGGTGGTGACGCTGTCTTGGGCTCCACAGTGACCTCTGTCCTGCTGGTCTTGGTCTCGTTGCACCGATATGGAAACCTTTGACTGATGCCTCAGTACTCATCGCCTGCGCTTACCTCCTTAGCACCAAAGAGGAAGTGAGGACACTGTGCACGCTGGTGCCCGCCTGGCCTTGATCGTCATGGCTTACGTCATTGGAACCTCGCGAGGTTTGTCTTGCCTTGATCTCTCTGCCCCTCGTGAGCCAGCCTGGTGAGGCCACTCCCGAGGAGGTCTTGTGTCATCTGCCTCGCGAGGCTTGGCCCCTCGCGAGGGTCTTCAGCATTTGCTGGTGAAGACGGGCCATACTGGCCCGCGGGGTGGAGCCACGCCGTGGGCCGCAGGCAGGCAAGTCTGGGGACCCCCGTTCCCAGAACGCCGACAGAGGGGGAGAAACATCATAAGATCCAGCTATAATAGCAAAGCTCGTGATACATCAAGATCGTGCCAAATCAAGAACACGAGAGAGAGAGAGATCAAACACATAGCTACTAGTACATACCCTCAGCCCCGAGGGTGAACTACTCCTCCTCGTCATGGAGAGCGCCGAGATGAAGATGGCCACCGCTGATGGATCCCCCCTCCGGCAGGGTGCTGGAACAGGGTCTCGATTGGTTTTTGGTGGCTATAGAGGCTTGCGGTGGCGGAACTCCCGATCTAGGTCATTTTCTGGAGGTTTCTGTATTTATAGGAATTTTTTGCGTAGGTCTCACATCAGGGGGGTTTTCGAGTCGTCCATGATATAGGGGGACGCGCCCAATGGGGGTAGGGCGCGCCTCCCACCCTCGTGGACAGCCCGGGACTCTTCTGGCCCAACTCTTTTACTCCGGGGGCTTCTTTTGGTCCATAAAAAATCATCAAAAATTGGCACGTCAATTGGACTCCGTTTGGTATTCCTTTTCTGCAATACTCAAAAACAAGGAAAAAACAGAAACTGGCACTGGGCTCTAGGTTAATAGGTTAGTCCCAAAAATCATATAAAATAGCATATAAAACGTCCTAGACGGATAATCTAATAGCATGGAACAATCAAAAATTATAGATACGTTGGAGACGTATCATACTTTGCCACACATTTTTGCCAAGCTTGCCTAAAGTTTTCATAATGAAAAGGAGGTACACTTGCGCACGGCTGTCGCGGTCGCACCGCACCCTCACACAGTCGCTCCTACACGCCGCAAACCCAACCAAGGGAACGCACCCTCACTGACACGTGCTACCGCATGTGATCAAACCAAACTCAGCCATCCTACCACTGACACATAATTTTCGTTCATACAGTATGTTTATCCAACCGCATGTTGGGGAAGATCCGTACGGCCTGTGCGGTGGTCTGTTGGGGAAGAAGAAGAGGTGAGGAAGAAGGGTTAGGAGACGTAGGATATTTATCCAACTACCTGAAATGGTCGACTGACCCAAATGATGAAAGTCGGGCGACCTGCATAAATATATGTTTTTACACAGCAAAAGATCCCTAAAAACAACAACACAAAGAAAAACTATCACTGCTCGTGGAACGAGACGGCCTCGTCGTCTTTGGCCACCGACACAAACCAGCTGTAGCTGCCGACGTGTGTCTCTGCATCGTGGTTGTCCTCGGCCTCCAGCTACTCGTTCACGCAGAGCGTGTGGGCGCTCTGCACAGACGCGAACACCGCCCGGTTCAAGTCCAGGACATCCAGTTCCACCTGCAGGAGGGCCTCGATGGCAGCGGCATTCGCGCGCTCCACGTCGAGTTGAGCCTCCGCCGCCCAGTTCAAGTCTAGGACATCTGGTTCCGCCTGCAGGAGGGCCTCGATGGCAGCGGCATGCGTGCGCTCCGTGTCGAGTTGAGCCTCCGCCTCCCGGTCCTCCTTTAGTATCGCCAGGTTGAACCGCTGGACCGCCTGCACCATGGGGGACACGGACTCCGGCACGAAGTCGACATCCATCGTCTCATCAACATCGAGGGCCTTCTACGCTGCGACCTCCGCCATGAACATTGGATCGGCTTCCTCCTCGGAGCTTGGATCCAGAGAACTCGGGGATTTGCCTGCCGCAAAGCGAGCTTGGGAACGGATGTCTATGGCGCCAACCGCCGCTGTGATTTCTACGATGTGCTCCGGCGTCAGCATCTTGTAGTACGTGATCTTGTGGCGCACCATGGATTTCCGGCGAACTAGGGGACGCTTGATGTGGGCTAGGGGATCGAAAGGTGGGGCAATGGGCTGGAGATGAGGTGTGGTTTTGGGGCAGTGGCTAGCGTAGGCCGAGCAGCGAAGGTTTTGGTGTGAATACTGGTTCCAGTGACGACCGGTCAATCAGTTTTGACTATACATCGCTCTTGTCGCGTTCGCGTTGCACCCTGGCATGCTGGACCCTCCACGTTGCTCATTGAATGGAACGTGCTTCGTCTTGCTTTTTCGCTCGCTTGTGGGACCGCAGTTGAGAGCAAACCGATGTCCCTCCCCCTCCCCTGCCCGCGTCATTTATACTACTACTCCCTCCGTTTTATGCGGACAAAATAAAAACAGAGGGAGTATACTACTAGTACTATGAGCACTACATACTCTACTGCAGATGTTGTCAGTACTCCACTAGTACTATTGGTCAGGGAGCTTAAAAAAGTTACTATTGGACTGGCTATACGTGGCGAAATCATAGTAGGAAGAGCATGCGCGAGAACAAGCACATTCACATGTTTGAAAACAAATTGGAAACCATCTCTGTTTGAATACAAATCTAGGAGTACGTACGAATCTAACAATATTGATTGGGCGTTGTTGAATGTTGATACTTTTTTCTGTAAGTTTGATCAAAGTAGAGATACTTTGACTACACATAAAACTTATATGTAAACTAGAAAGGATCGGAGGGAGTATATTGTACGTCCAAAAGCGAAAAAACATTGAATACCCTTTATATATGATTTGCTGATGCTATGATCACCGGTTCAAAATTTTGAATCCCCCTTAGGTATTTTGAACGTACAATATACTCCCTCCGATCCCCACAGACCCCCCGGGTCATGTCTATCATAGAAACAGACCAAACTTGTATCTCCTTGCATGACACGCAATTGATCTCTCAACATCAATCGATCTCGTCAAGATGTGTCGGGGCATGAACCGAATGGGATGTCAAAACTAAGATGGGAAGCGACACGTAGTGGAGGCAAAGTGAAACTTTAAATGAACCGTTTATCTGTATGCATGTCGGTCAAATTACAACATTGGAAATACAAGCATGGTCTAGGCCCACATGCGAATGATACTCAGCGGAATGTTCAAATGAGGCATGCGGGAGCATGGACTGGACTGGAGGGCGGCATGATCGATGGAGAAGAGGGTTGGAGAGGAATGAGAAATAAGCAACGCCACATGATTATACTTGAACGGCTCAAATAAACAATAAGTTGTCTCGTGTTCACTTCCGTCTTGGTCACGAAGTAAGATACTCCCTCCATTTTTATTTACTCTGCATATTAGGTTTGACTGAAGTTAAACTTCATAAAATTTGACCAAATTTATAGAAAAAATATGAACATTTACAATAGCAAATCTATATGATGTGAAAGTATATTCAATAATGAATCTAATGGTATTGGTTTGTTATTATATATGTTACTATTTCTGTCTATAAACTTTGTCAAAGTTTACAAAGTTATACTTTGAGCAAAGCTAAAATGTGGAGTAAATAAAAACAGAGGGAGTACGCAGGGACAAGTATAGTTACTACTGCCGGAACATGGTAAGTTGGACCCCTAAATGCGGGCACGGACCGGGCACACCTCAATTATTACTTCAAACAGTCGAACACCTACATTAGCACACCATCGGGCTACTTAATCAAGTGTTACGCTTCACTAGTTGAAAAGGAAAAGGGTGGTACCGTACCCAAAACCACCACACATGGGGCTAGGGTAACAACTTGGTACCGTACCACATTTGAACCAGGGCACAAAAACCACCTGTTCTGCGCCTAATGCGCAACGCGGAGCACGGACGCTCGAATTTGGCCGGGAAAATAGGAAAATCGACATGTGGGGCACACCTGTTGGGACGATCACTACTAGGAAAAGGGCTATAGATAATATTGACATTAATGGCGCACCACACATGTGGTGCGCCACTACTATATACTAATGGCGCACCATGTGTTGGTGCGCCATTAGTGTCCAAATACTAATGGCGCACCACATCCACGGTGCGCCAGAAGTAACAATTTTTTTATTATTTTTTCAAAACTAGTAATGGCGCACCAGGGGATAGTGCGCCATTACTAGTTTAACTAGTAATGGCGCACCACATCCACGGTGTGCCACTAGTAATTTTTTTCAATTTTTTTTTTCAGAACTAGTAATGGCGCACCGTGTGTGTGGTGCGCCATTACTAGTTGAACTAGTAATGGCGCACCACTCCCACGGTGCGCCATTACTAACTTGGCCCAAAAAATCCACCGAATGCACCCTTTTTTTCAAAACTAGTAATGGCGCACCGTGTGTGTGGTGCGCCATTACAAGTTGAACTAGTAATGGCGCACCACTCCCATGGTGCGCCATTACTAACTTGGCCCAAAAAATCCACCGAATGCACCCCCCTAGTGGACCGCCTTTTTAGTTTTTAAAAAAGAAAATGATGGAAATGTCAAAAAAATAAAAAAATAAGTTTCCCATGTGATATGTGGTCTACTTGTTGGGAAAATTGACAAATATGAATTTTGACTTTATTTGCAAAATCTCTCTGGAATTTGTAAAATGGTCATAACTTTTGCATACGAACTCGGATTAAAAAGTTTTTTATATGAAAAATCATCTACTCGAAAAGTTACATCGAAAAGTCAAAATCCTCAAAAACCTAACAAAAAAGTTACGGGGCTTTTAAGATCTAGAGGGGGAAAAATGGAAAAAATTTCAAACTTACTAGTGGCGCACCATTTGCTAGGTGCGCCACTGGTAACAGAAAAAAATTGGTTTTGAACTTTTTATTTGGAATTTTTTTTCAAAAAAATGATACGTAATATGACCGGGAAGTTTGAAATATTTTTCAAAATTTCATCATACTCATGAACATGAACAAAGTCCTAGACATCAACAAGGTTTAATAGGATTGATATGATAGATATATCAACAAGTGCCTGTTAAGTGAGGTGGTGCTGGGGTTGGATAGAACTGCGAAGTTAAGCGTGCTCGGGCTGGAGTAGTGTGAGGATGGGTGACCTTCCGGTAAGTTTGACCACTTAGTGTGATTTGACTTGAGATTAAGCATATTGACCCGATATTTAGCCATAGTGACCCGGGATTAAGAAAAAAATGACAAAAAATTTGAAAAAAAAATCTGAATTTTTTTGAAAAAAAGTTAGTAATGGCGCACTTCTATGTGGTGCGCCATTACTAAGTCAGATAGTAATGGCGCACCATGGGATATACTAATGGCGCACTCCCTGGTGCGCCATTAGTATCTGGGTGCGCCATTAGTATTAAATTCTAATGGCGTGATGCTAGTGGCGCACCTGTAGTGCGCCATTAGTAGCCAAAACAGGTGCGCCACTAGCAGGCCTTTTCCTAGTAGTGGATGTGGCGCAGACTAGTCCAATGGAGGAGCTGGCCCATGACCTCCTCACCACCGGCAACCGTTCATGTGGGTCGTGTGTAGTGTCGTCTCCTCAGCATGTTCCTAGTGTTCAACCTAGCAGCCATGAGAAGCCATAAGAACACTTTCCACTGCATGGTACATTTAGATCTCCATATCCAACGGAAGGCCTCGTCCACCTGCACCTGGCTGAAGCAATGGGCATAGTACTTTATAGATCTGAATTCCCTCCCACCCCAGACACAGGACTAGGTGTCTTTGTTAGTATTAAGGGAAACATCCAATGTTTCAGCCTAGAACCCAGCCACCTCTTGTCGTGCTTCCGGTGAAAGAGGAAGATGGAACACCTCACCCAATCATTCAGAAGATACTAGCTGAAGCACCAAGGTGTCCGGTTCTTTGGCAAATGAGAAAGCTCTCGGGAATTTGTCCTGAAAGATTTCATTTTTCCACTTATCTTTCCAGAAGAGGATCGTGTCTCCCGCGGCCACATCCACCCTTGTGACACCTCTGTAGATATTCGAGAGTTGCATGAGATCCCTCCACCAAAACGATCCACAAGGCTCCATTGCATGGGGTATTTTTCCAGTATAATGATCATCCTAGATCAAGCTTACCCAAGGAACATCAAACTTGTTGTAGAATTTGTGGAGCTGTTTCAGCAGTAGCCCCTGGTTTTGGACTTTGAGGTCGATGACTCCGAGGCCCCCTTGTTCTTAGGTCTGCACACCATTTTCCAAGCCGCCAGCGAGCTGCCTTTGTACCCATCATCTGTTTTCCTCACCCAAAGACAGGACCTGCGCAGTTTATCAAGATGCTGGATGCTTTTGGGGTTTATCTTGATGGAACACATAGCATAGATGTCCAGAGAGGTCACCACTAAATTTAACAATGTGAGTTTCGAACCATAGTCCGACAGAGAGGCTGCAGCCAGCACTCTCCTCTGTACTGACGTCAACAGCGGCATCAAATCAGATACAGTCGGGTGGGTGGTACCCATGGGCAGACCAAGATACGTAAACGGCATCTGACCAATAGAACGGCCAAAGATAGCAGCCAACGCCGTGGCATTCGCAGGTTCGAAATTGATGGTGTCGGTGAGAACGACACCTATGGGATCACTGGGATCCCTTCTACGGTTCGCGGGCGCGGGGTTGTGCGAAGAGCATGTCTAGGAGCCAGCACAAAGATCGTTTACCCAGGTTCGGGCCGCAAATATGCGTAATACCCTAGTCCTGCTTTGGTGTATGTATTTGAGTGTTCTTGAGTTCTTGAGCTAGCTACGGTGCGTGTGTAGCCCAAAAGATCCGAATCCTTCTCCTGGAGTCCTCGGGCCTCCTTTTATAGACAAAGGGGGTCGCCACAGTTGCACACAGGAGGTGGAAAGGTGTACAGTGCGCAAGCTTATCGCCTGTCATTACGGGACAAGACGCATTAAGTGCCCCCCTTAGGTGTCTCGTTACTTTACTAGGGATGGCAACGAGAACCGTCCCGCCCGTCGCCGCCCCGCCTTGCTCTGACACGCGTCCAGGCCAACGATGCATGCAGCGCCACGTAGGCTGGCAGGCTGCTGAGATGGCGTGATGGTAGGGTCTTCACGAAGATCTGCATGCCACCACACAGGTGTTTGCTGAGCTGGCCTGGAAGCCGCATGTCGCCACGCAGGTGCCCGCCCAGCTGGTTGGGCTGGCAGCCATATGGGAATGGCGGTGGAGTCTTGGCGAACGCGGGCCTGGTTATGGCCTCGCAGGTGCCCCCGGCAAGAGTCTTGCTATGGCATCGCAGTCGTCCCCGGCAAGGATCTTGCCGGGGGTCTCGTGGATCTCTTTGGCAAGGATCTAGCCGAGGATCATCGTCTTCTGGTCCTTATCTGATCTTGAGTGCTTATGATCTTGACAAAGATCTGCATGCCATCACGGAGGTACCTCCTGAGCCTTGGTTCCAATGTGGTTGTCGGCGGTGTTGGGACCCTTGGGCTCAAGGGTGGCGCGCTCTGCTGGCGTCGGGCAAGTTGCCCCAGCAAGGCTCTTGTCAGGGCTGCGGAGGCTGCCCCGGCAAAGGTCTTGCCGGGGGAGTCCACCTCGCCCTCTTGCTCTTTGTGTTTCTTGGTCTTGGCGTTGCTCTGCCCGTCTCGTGCCTTTGACTTCCCTCCTCTGCCCTACTTAGTGTGGCCGTGGGCGCGACTCTGACTGCCCGTGCACAAGTAAAGGGGTAAAAAGGAGTGCCCCTACTTTTGTACACCGACAGGAGCCCCCGGGCCTGGGCCACACATAAGCACAACGCGTTGTTGGGCCGGGCCCAGAACGTTGTGCGGGCAGGCGAGGCGGGATTTTGACCGCAGTAATTCCTTCGCTTGCTTGCGCTTCCCCACGACCCGCGTTGAATGCGCGTCGTGGAGTGTCGTGCGTGACGTGGGCGGCATGCGTGGGGCGGCCGCTGCCCTCATGCGTCACATTGTGGTAAATGGTAATGAAGCGGCCCGCGCCTTCCCCATAAAAAAGGAGACACTGCGGGCGCGACGCCCATTTACCCTCTGTATCTTCTCCAATCTCGGAATCATCGTTCCTTTCTTCTCCCTCCTCAAGCTCTTGCTTCCATCCGCCGCCGCCGCGCCCTCATCGCCCTCAACCTCACCTTCTTCGCTGGTCGCCATGGCGCCCAAATCCAGCAGAGGCAAGGGAGTGGCGGAGGACGTAGGGGAGAAGGGGATGCCGGAGAGCAAGCTGGCGATGCTCCAGACGCAGCTTCCCTACTTCCCCTCGACGTCGATGCAGTCCACCTCAGGGACTACTTCAGGCCCCTGTGGGGGGTGAAGACGGGGGGGAGACGACGGGGCATCCGGCCACGCGTATTATCCCCGCCGATTTTGCTGAGGCTGGCCCAAATCGGTATCCCTTCTTCATTGACTACTTCTCCTGCGGCCTCTGCCCCCATTCTCCGATTTTTTTAATGACGTCATGCATACCTATGGCTTCCACCTTCTAGATTTCACGCCAAATGCCGTGGCGTGCATGGCCCTTTTCACCCACCTCTATGAGGGCTTCGCCGGAGTGCTCCCCAACATGGCGCTTTTCCGCCACTATTTCTATCCCCGCATCCAGGCAGGGGGCGCTGTCTCGGGCTATGTCACCTAGATCCCAAGGACCAAGGAGAAGGGGGCGTATCTGGAGGGCGCCCAGAAGGAAAGGTGGGAAGAGTGGCGGAGCCGGTGGCTGTGGATTGAGGAGGAGGATCCCCAGGAGTTCTATCGGGTTCGTCAGAGCCCGCTAGTCTGTCGTGAGGAATGGAGCGATCTCGGCGCCAACGACAAGAAACTCACGATTATCACCACCAGAATCCATCGCCTCGCCAAGGCTGGGCTCACCCTCGAGATGATTGGGGCGGATTTCCTCCGTCGCCGAATCGCCCCACTCTCTAACAAGGGGAGGCCGGCCTGGCTCTTCAGGAACGCGGCCGACATCATGAGGCTTCGCACCAGCTTGAAGCACAACTTTACGGTGATGGGGCACGCCCATTTCTGTCAGAGGATCTTCCAGCTTGATGTGTTCAGCGACGGGAGGGCCGAGAGAACCGGCCAGGTCGCGAAGGCCGGCAAGGTTGTTAAGGGGCCACTGTTTGGGTTGCCGGCGGGAGTGGTCCCGCTGAGCAACAACTCCCGCCAATCTAACATCATTGCCATGATGCCGGACTTCAACGCGCACGGCCTTGTCCCAAAGTGGGTTGAGCCAGAGGCGGAGCGGGTGCAGGAGTTCTTTGACGGCCTGTCGAAGAGATACGTCCACGACAAGCCGCTGCTTATCCAGGACACCACCCAAGCGGAGCTGGACTACATCGCCGCTAGGGCGGCGGAGGCGGAGCTCACCAAGGAGGCCGGCGGTGCCGGCGCTATGGAGGATGAAGACGGCGCGGCTGCGGAGGACAGGGAGCTCGCCCAGTGGGCGGAGTCTGCTGGAGAGGCCAGTAGCGCCGACATTGGGGCCCCCCTTATTGAAGACGTTGTCGAGGAGTCGACCGAGAAGGAGGCCGAGGCCGATGACCCTCCACCCACGGGGAAGAGACGCACCCTGCGGCGGGCTAGCTCCGGCGAGCTAGTCCGGCCCGGCAGGACCGCACAAGGGCAGGAGGTCTAGGGGGAGTCCGTGCGCCTAACAAGGGCCGCAGCAGCAAAGAAGGTGGTGAAGACCGCGGTGGCAAAGAAGAAAGCGGCCGCCTCTTCTTCGTCTAAGCGTCTTCGGACTCCACCTGCTTCTCCTCCTCCCGCGGATGTCGACATGGAGGTCGCCTTTGATTTTGGGTCCCTTAGCCCGAGGAGGAAGAGGAAAGAATCGTAGGAGGAGGCGGAGGATAACTAAGCATCTTCTTTTTTGTCATCTCCGTCCTCTTGGACCGTGTCGCTTCTCTTACTTGTTTTCATCTTTGTAGGGATGTCGAGATGCTGGCCCAGAGGGTGGCGAAGAGGGCCAGGGCCTTGATGGGCGGCCAGCCCCCGGCGGGCACCTCGAGCACGCCGCTCGTGGTGGAGAGCAGCCCGGATAACAGCCCCCGGCGCAGCCCCCAGCGTGCGTTCTCCACTCACTCCCCACCAACGTGTGTTGGGGTACGATCCCCTGGCGCTGACCTTTCCGTGGTTGCAGGAGGAGGACGGCACCAGGAGGAGCCATTGGGGGCCACCCCCAACACGCCGCCCCCGTCGACCACACCGCCCCGAGGGGCATCCCCGGAAAGGGCGCCAAGCACCGAGCCCATGTGCACGGAGGAGGAGGAGGAGAAGAACATGGGCGCTGGAGGCTCCGCCCCGGCGCCAAATGTTGGCGGGGAGGAGGCCTCTTCTACCTAGCCCGGCACGTGTAAGTGATTCGCCTTCTGGCCTTGTTCTTTTCTTTTGAACCTTGGGTTTGGCCCTGCCTCATCCCCCTTCTTGGCATCTAGGCGCTCCCTCGGCGGACTAGGAGAACATCGATACTGTCATCGAGGAGGTTGCCTGGGATGCTGAGGCCAAGGCCAACAAGATTGCTGCCGAGGAGGCCGGCAAGGGTCTGCTGAGGATGCTGCCAAGGAGCCAGTCGGGGAGACCGGCAAGGCCACTGCCGAGGAGGCAGGCAAGGCTGCTGCCGAGGACGCCGGCAAGGGGCCTGTCGGGGAGGCCAGCAAGGCTGCTGCCGAGTAGGGGGCGGTCGACGACCAACCTTCCTCCTCCGCTACCTCTGGCTCGGGTATGTACCTGAGGGTGAGCGACGACCTATTCGTCCACCTCCCAGGGACGGCGAGCACCGGGGCGCCCACTAAAGGGGAGGTGTTTGATGACGAGGTGCTCGCTGCCGCCGGGCTCGAGGTTGTCGATGAACCGAGCGCCGGTGGCAGCGCTTCCCAGGAAGAGCAGCTCCTCCAGGCCATGAGTGCCAACTTCCAGAAGCTTCAGGCGCTTCACCATGCCCGCCTGGACATGGCCAAGTCCAGGATGGCGTTGGTGGACAATGCAGAGGTAGACCTCGAGGAGTGCGTCGCCGAGGCACAGGCTTGGTTCCGCCAGGCCCACAAGGACTTGAAGGCCGCCCAGGATGTGCTGGCCGAGCACAAGCTGGAGCTTGTCATGAAGCAGGCCGACATCGAGAAGGCCCAGGAGCTGGCGAAGCAGCAGGCTGCCCAAGATGAGGCCGCTCGGCACCAGCACCAGGCCGTGCTGAACTGAGGAGGACCTTGCCACTCGGGAGGAGAAGCTCGCTACGACACTCTGAGGCAAGGACGAGGGGGTCGAGAAGCTTGTCGTGCAGCAGACCCAGGAGCTGGAGCAGAGGCACAGAGAGGCGCTCAATGCCCAAGCCTCGGTCCATGCGAGCAAGGTGAAGGAGCTGGAGGTGGAGCGAGACGGGCTGAAGGATCAGGCCCTGAAGTTGGCAAAGGAGAAGTACACGCTCAACGGTGCTCTGGTGGAGGCGCAGGGCACAGTCCTCGGCAAGGCTGAGCAGCTCTCCAAGGCCAACGACTCCATCAAAGACCTGAAGCTGAAGCTGGAGGGTCTTGAGGGGACACTGTCGGAGGTCAGGTCCCGGGAGGAGACCCTGACTAAGAATCTGGAGAAGGAGAGGCAGCTATGGAAGAACGAAGCTGCCAACCACGAAGATTTTGTGAAGGGCGAGAACCTCTGGATCAGCCGCCTCGCCGAGGTCGCCGGCAGGATCACCACGCAGCTGGCTACCATGGGGATGCCAAACGTGAGGTACGCCCTAGAGCCGAATGTGAGTCCCAACGCCAAGCTGACCCTATTCTTCGAGGGTGTCTCGGGGGCCTGGAGCAGTTCCGCTCCAACAGGGCGGCCTCACTGGCCGATGAGGCCCGGAGGCTCTGCCGGGGTGCCATGACCAAGGTCCTCACCAAGGTGGCGCACTGGAACCCCAACCTCGACTTCGACGCGCGCTGGAGAGCTTGTCGGAGGCTGCGGACCTCACGACGCTCGAGGAGCGTATCAAGCCCATCATCAGCCGTATCAACGGAATCCAGAGGGTAGAGGGCCAGCGCCGGAACTAGGCACCCCATTCTTCATCGCCACTGCAGGTTCATGACCAAGACAATTTTTATCTTTAGTTAGAACCGCGGCAAAAATTGATGTAGTATACTCTGCAGTACTTTAATATTATACACGCTATCTTCCCGTTAGATCTTTCACCGTATGTTCGTACCCTACGCTTGTTGAGATAAGTCTGCCGACGTGTAAACCTATGCCGTGGTGCTTTAAGGACGGATCCTTAGCACCCTGCCGGAAGGGCGCTTGCTGCCGGGCGAGCCACCTTACCGCCGCCGGTGCGGTCGCTTGAACTCTCGAGCGGACTCGAGGAAGGACAAGAGTGCAGCTGGAAAACGGGTAGGCCACCTTGCCGTCACCAGCGTGGCTGCATGAACTCTCGAGCGGGTTCGAGACAGAAACAAAGGCGTTGCCAACAGTGGAAGGGTCCCATCGCGTGCAGGTTTCCCGTGCAAAGAACGAGATCTCTCGGGGAGAACAACCTTATAAAAGTGAAAATAACCAAGATTTCGCATGACTTAGCTTTTCTGTCATTGCGCGGGCGTTCACTGCATCCGCAGGCGACGCCGCCCATTTTGTCGTCTTCTCCCTTGGAGTGACGAACATGATGAAGCCGCTGCTCCAACCAAACCAGATTTCCACAACTGCGCCCCCTACCTGGCGTGCCAAAGATGTCGGTGAGAACGACACCTATGGGATCACTGGGATCCCTTCTACGGTTGGCGGGCACGGGGTTGTGCAAAGATCAGGTCTAGGAGCCAGCACAAAGATTGTTTACCCAGGTTTGGGCCGCAAAGATGTGTAATAACCTAGTCCTGCTTGGTGTATGTATTTGAGTGTTCTTGAGTTCTTGAGCTAGCTACGGTGCGTGTGTAGCCCAAAAGATCCGAATCCTTCTCCAGGACGCCTCGGGCCTCCTTTTATAGACAAAGGGGGTCACCACAGTGGCACACAGGAGGTGGAAAGGTGTACAGTGCGCAAGCTTATCGCCTGTCATTATGGGACAAGTCGCATTAAATGCGCCCCCTTAGGTGTCCCGTTACTTTACTGGGGATGGCAATGAGGCACGTGCCGTCCGTCGCCGCCCCGCCTTGCTCCGAGACGCGTCCAGGCCAACGATGCATGCAGCGCCACGTAGGCTGGCAGGCTGCTGAGATGGCATGGTGGTAGGGTGTTCACGAAGATCTGCATGCCACCACGCAGGTGCTTGCGGAGCTGGCCTGGAAGCCGCACGTTGCCACGCAGGTGCCCGCCCAGCTGGTTGGGCTGGCAGTTGTATGGGAATGGCGGTGGAGTCTTGGTGGACGCGGGCCCGGTTATGGCCTTGCAGGTGCCCCCGACAGGAGTCTTGTCGGGGCCCCAGCAAGGGTCTTGCTACGGCATCGCAGTCGTCCCCGGCAAGGATCTTGCCGGGGGTCTCGTGGATCTCTTTGGCAAGGATCTCGCCGAGGATCGTCGTCTTCTGGTCCTTATCTGATCTTGGGTGCTTATGATCTTGACAAAGATCTGCATGCCATCACGGCGGTGCCTCCTGAGCCTTGGTTCCAATGTGGTTGTTGGTGGTGTTGGGACCCTTGGGCTCAAGGGTGGCGCGCTCTGCTGGCGTCGGGCAAGTTGCCCCGGCAAGGCTCTTGCCGGGGCTGCAAA
Organism: Triticum aestivum; assembly: GCF_018294505.1. Taxonomy (NCBI): domain Eukaryota; kingdom Viridiplantae; phylum Streptophyta; class Magnoliopsida; order Poales; family Poaceae; genus Triticum; species Triticum aestivum. Next base: position 283,613,147 of record NC_057799.1, on the reverse strand, counting down.
GGCTGCCCCGGCAAAGGTCTTGCCGGGGGAGTCCACCTCGCCCTCTTGCTCTTTGTGTTTCTTGGTCTTGGCGTTGCTCTGCCCGTCTCGTGCCTTTGGCTTCCCTCCTCTGCCCTATTTAGTGTGGCCGTGGGTGCGGCTCTGACTGCCCATGCACAAGTAAAGGGGTAAAAAGGAGTGCCCCTACTTTTGTACACCGACAGATGGGTACAAGAGTGGACTTATGAAAATTTATCTTGACACCCACCGACGTCGCGTAATGAATCAAAATATCCCTCAGCACATGCGCTTGCAGAAGACATGCGGGGAAGATGACAATCATGTCGTCAGCGTATTGGATTACAAGCTAATCATTGTTTGGCGTGGGTATAGGCAACTGGATTAGCCCCGACTGGCTAGCATCATTGATCACTGACGGCAACAGATCTGCTGCAAGGACGAAAATCAATGGCGGTAATGGATCGCCCTGCCGAACACCACACAAGCATCCAAATTTCATCCCGGGGGTGCCATTAAGCAGCACCCCAGAACACCCCGAGGAAAAGATGCACTTTATCCATCCAAACCATTTATCATCAAAACCGATGTGATGCATGATCTCAATCATCGGTTCATGCTGAATTGTATCGAACGCCCTCGCAAAATCAATCTTCAGGATACAACACTCTCTCCCCGAGGCCTGGCATTGGTGGATGTACTCGAAGGCCCAAGCCAAGCAGTCCTGGATCGACCTCCCTTTGAGAAAGCCGTACTGGTTTCGGTGGATGATCTTGAGGACAATTTTTTGCAGTCAATTAACAAGCAGTTTAGTTATAAGCTTCAGGCAACAGTTAAGTAAGGTGATGGGCATGTAATCGTTTGCAGTTTTGGGAGACTGGATCTTTGAGATGAGCGTGATGTAACCAGAATTGAGGCTCTGGAGATCTAAAGCTCCATCATAAAAGTCTTTACAAAGCTTGTAAAAGTCTTCTTTGAAAATATGCCAGCATGATTTCAGGAAAGCAGCCATTGAACCCATCGGGGCCTGGGGCTCTGTCCGAGGGCATCTCCTTAACCACCCTGTCTATCTCCTCATGCGTGAATGGTTTAGTCGGCACATCCAGACCTTCCACTTTTTTAATGACTCTTGCTAGATCAAACTTCATTTCATATGACGCATTTCTGCCCAATCTCTCCCTGTATGTTTCAAAGAGTTCCTTAGCTTTACCTGCATGGTCAGACACCACAGTTCCATCTTGGAGTTTGAGTGATGCTATAGAGTTTTTACGATATCTCTCAGTAGCCGCTGAGTGGAAAAATTTGGTATTATCACCACCACATTTGAAGCAGCAAACAGTGTACCTCTTCTTCTAGTATTCCCGTTTATAACCGAGGAGGGTGACCAAATGCTCTGGAAGAATCCCTCTGAAGTTTTCTTCAGGTATCGTAAGAGGCCTTTTATCCTCAATATTATCGCTTTCCAGCAGCGCCCAGTTCGAATTGTTGATTCACAGATTCAAGCGAGAGATCTGCTTGCTCCATTTTTTGAGAGCATACCTCAAGTTTTTTAGCTTCTTGCATAGCATTGCCGCAGAGTTAGGCGCATAACAATATTTATTCCAAGTGGCCCGTACTAGATCAAAGAAACCTGGGTCGGAAATCGAGAAGTTTTCAAAGCTAAACACCTTACTTTTAGGAACTAAGGTTTCGATCAAGATCACCCACGGTGTATGATCGGAAACCGGCTTGGGGAGGGGCCCCACTGTGGTGTTAGGATAGTTCGACGTCTAGTTAGCCGAGGTAAAGAACCAGTCAATTTGTTCAAGCAGAGGACCAGTCTGCATGTTGCTCCATGTGAATTGCCTACCCTTAATAGGCAGTTCGACCAGCGTTTGTGAGTGGATGAAATTATTAAACGTAAGCATGTCATTAGCATCCCCTCCCGGCCTGTTACGGTTATCTGGCGCTCTAATCTAGTTGAAATCACCACAGAGAAGCCGGTCCTCATCATCAGGTAGATCAAAATCAAACAACCATGAGGTGAAAGTAGCTCTAGCTGGACCAACACACGGCCCATAAATATTAAGAAGTGATGGACCGTCCACGTCCATCATCATCGACCTCACGTCCACCGGCACCGTCGAGGTCGGGGACTCCTCTGAGGATGAGTAGGGCACGGGAGGCGGCGGGGAATGGTGTGCCAACTGGTCGGTCCGTCTCCCGTGTTCTACTCTTCCTCGCTGGAGACCGCACCTTCACTTCAGGGGTCTTGAACCCCGCCCCGTACATGGAGATCACAGATGGAGGACGTCGGTCGCCGCCGTAGAATAGGTTTAGGGTCGGGTTTGTTTTATTTTCCTGTCCTATTAAAGTTCGAAATGTAATGAAAATCTGCCGTGTTTGCATGAATCTCGTCTAGTGTATATGAACATTCACAATAATAGTAAGATATATTGTAGGAGTATGAAAATATATGGAATGATGATTTGTTTTTGTGTGTATAAACTTAGAAGGTTTGACCCGAGACAAAGCTAACATGCGAAGTAAATAAACACATAGGGCCTACATACATAATTTATCTTAAGCACTCCAATAGTACGTCCACTACACATTCACACATTTCACATCTTTCTACATCTATGGGGACCTACGAAAGGGTTAATGTTAATTGCCTCTCTCTCCCCCCTGATTTTCATGGTGGTGGGCCCCTCCCTCCCCCCAAACTCCAATCAACAGCTCACACGTTTCACATTACGTTAATTACGTAACTGGCATTATGTAGGTGTAGCATTACTCGTCCTAAAAACACCAACTAAGCCAACCTCCCAGTATATCACGCGGGAAAAGACCCGGCTGTGATGTTTTAGTCGGGATTACCGGATTACTAGTAGTAGTATCGACGGATCGCGTGAAGCACCAAGTTTTTTTAGGGGGCGAAGCAACAAGTTTAAAAGGAAAAAAGGCGGTACACTCACAGCATGCCTGTCGCGGTCGCATTGCACCCCACACACGGTCGGTCCTGCACACGGCTCACGCAAACGGAACGTGCTTCAGCTTGCCTCTTCACTGACATGTGGGACTGCACTTGGAGAAACCGACCATGCACCAAACTCCCCCGCCCACCGTGCGAAAATCCCCCCAAAAATTCCCCCAAATCCCAAATTCAACCGCTCTTCGGCCAACTAGCCAATAATATTCCCCAAACCCCCTCCCCTCCAGCCCCCTCCACTCCATTCGCTCCGCCAAAGCCGCCCTCCCCGCCGCACCGATACGTCGGCGCCGCGGTTCATCTAGGGGACGCATGGTGATCCTCTCGCTCCCACAGTACGCTATCATAGACTGCCGTCCTCTAGCCGCGCCGCCACCACTGGCGACGTTCTTGTGGAGACGCATGGCGGTCAGCTTCTCCCATGGTACGCACATTCTAGACTGAGGCCCCGTGCATGTCGGAGTAGCACTAAATTTTAGCTGATAGACGCTGTTAATCTCACTGTTTGCCGAAGTAGTTTACAGTCAACATGCTTTGCATAAGAAGCTTCCTTGCCCTGTTCTGCACTCAATCTGCTTAGCTGAGATGGCATGCCACGCCCGATTAGTTGCTAAAATATCCTGCCATATATTTATTGTGACGTAGATTGCCATGGTCTAGTAGCCAATCTGTTAGGTGAAATAGGTCTACACCGTTTTATACTCGATCTTTGTTGCTGAGGTGGCCTTCGATGGCTATGTGCTCGCCCTCGTTGACTGCTAAAACAGTCAGCCATAATTTAGCGCTCAAATATGTTTGCTGAATTAGCTTTACATATATTTCGTTACATAGATCTACTTGTCCAAATATCTTGCCATAGCTTTAGACATCGACCTAGGTATTTTTTTATGGACTTCATAAAAAATCATATATGTTTTTCCTATCTAGTAGAAGAACTAATTTGTATGTCTAACAGATGGACAAGACTTGGATAACTTCTGCTCGAAGATTCTCCGCTGCATATGTCGAGGGGGCTGAAAACTTCATGAACTTTACCAAAGCTGAGTATGGTGGTCCAAAATCAGATGTGCTCTGCCCATGTAGCATTTGTATGAATTCAGTTACAAGACCCTAGTCAACTGTGCAAAATCATCTACACTTGTATGGGATGTCGGTCACATATAATAGGTGGGTTCATCATGGTGAAGCTGTGAACGTCAATGTTACTGACTATGTGGAAGCAGCAGATCACGATCTTGATCTGCCTGATGCTCAGGTGGAAGAGGAGGAGGAGGTGGTGGTGGTGGAGCCAGTGAGTTTGACCAACATTGAAACAATGCTACGAAATGCTCGTGCATTTCGTGAACTTTCACCTGCAGAAGAAAAACGGTGGGCCCGCATGTTGGAACAATGCAACGTGGCTGTCACCCCAGGAAATAAGATGTCAGTATTCTCAGCTATGGTCACCTTTCTTCAGGTGAAGACATCTGAGTGCATGACCAACAAATCATTCAATGCAATGTTGGCTGCTTTCTGCTAATCTTTCCCAGATGCGTCTGAGCTGCTACACACCTACAATAAAATGAAGAATTTCCTTCATGCATTTGGAATTGGATATGATATGATCCATGTTTTAAGAATAATTGTGTTCTGTTCCGGAAGGATTATGCCAACTTAAGTGAATGCCCAAAATGCAAATCATCAAGATGGAAAGATGGCGATGTTGTGAAGAGGATTCCTCATAATGTTCTGAGACATTTTCCAATTATACCATGATTGCAGAGGTTGTTTCATGATGTTGAAACAAGAGAGGATGTACTGTGGCATTCTAGGAACCAGGACAGAGATCAGAATGTAATGAGCCATCCATCTCATGGTAGTGACTGGAAAAGCTTCAATTAGAAACACAAAAAGTTTGCTGCTGACCCGAGAAACATTAGACTTGGCTTAGCTTTAGATGGACTTAACCCATTTGGCCACCAGAGCGCCACATATAGCATGTGGCCAGTGCTTCTTATCCCTTACAACATGCCTCTAAATGTCTGCACCAAAGAATCAAAATACATGATGGCCTTGCTCATCCCAGGTCCAAAAATTCCTGGAAAGGATTTTGATTTATTCATGGAGCCTCTTGTGGAGGAACTTCAACAGCTATGGAGGGGTGTTCTCACTCGTGACCTATATAGCAGCCCACCAGCTGATTTCTTTCTGTGTGCTGTTATAATTTGGTGCATCCATGATTATCCGGCTTTGGGCACTATGTCAGGGCGAACGACACATGGTTACAATACATGTCTTCGCTGTGACAAGAATCTGCTATCATACGCAATACTTAGAAAGATGTGTTACATTGGACACCGTCGTTTCCTTGCCAAGGACAAGATGTGTCCTACAAAATACCGAAGACATGTGTTCAATGCAAAGCATGAAAACCGTGAAGCGCCAAAGAGGCTCACCGCTGATGACTTGCAAGTGGAATTAGAGAAGGCCAGGCATATTACACCAGGAAACCATCCTGATAATGGTAGCGGGAAAAGGAAGCATGGCAGTGTAGAAGAGAGATTATTTTTTACCCGCAGGTCCACTTTGTGGGACTTGGAGTATTGGAAAGATTTGGATCTGCGGCATAATCTTGATGTGATGCACATCGAGAAAAATATATGTGACAGCATTATCGGCACACTTCTTAATATTGAAGGCAAGATGAAAGATACCTTAAAATCTAGTATTGATTTGACACACCTGGGTATCAGAAATGATTTGCAGGTGGAAGATGAAGGTAAACCATGGGATACGACACCAGCTGTGTACGTCTTGGACAAGGTAAAAAGAAAAGAATTCTACGAGGTCCTGTCACGTGTGAGATTCCCACATGGATTTGCTTCCAACCCTGAAAGGAGAGTCGGTGCTGATGGAAACAAGGTACAAGGGTTGAAAACTCATGACTGCCATGTTCAACTTCAAAGTGTTTTACCTGTTATCCTTAGAGGATTGGGCTGCCCTGACTTATACAGAGCAGTTGCAGAGTCCGGACAATTCTTCAGGGAACTCTAAAGTAGAAATATCAGGATAGATGCTTTGGAGCGTCTTAGAGACAAGATACCAACTATCCTATGTGAGCTTGAGAAGATATATCCTCCAGCCTTCTTTGATGTGATGGTGCACTTGGCTGTTCATCTACCTGATGAGGACTACTTAGAGGTCCAGTACAGTATGGCTGGATGTACCCTATTGAAAGTCGGCTAGGCACTTTCAAGGGCTATGTTAGGAATAGAGCTAGACCCAAGGGTTCCATTGCAGAGGCCTACATTGCTACAGAAGCGTTGACATTCTGCTCAAAATAAATCGAAACAGCTGATCAGCTTAGCAAAGAGGTGGGTGAAGACAATCCCGGGCTCAATGTTTTCGATTATTCTGTTCGAGATACAGGGAAGAGTCGACAAGACGACAAACCTAAAGATTTGGACAAAATGGTTTGGTATGTGTTGAATAACTGTCCTGAGATTCTACCTTATATCGAGTAAGTGCTAAGTACTACAGCTTATACATCGTAATCTACTAAACGTGCAGCACATTCTTATATATTTAGATGTTTGACGCGATCACTATGTTGTGCAGCATCTACAAAAAGGAGTTACTGCTGCAAAATCCAGGAAACATTAACAAACTGGTTATGGCAGAATTTGCGAAATGGTTCAAGAGCCATGTAAGCTTTTAAATTGCACTGTCAGTTTTTTTAATATATTTAGTACATAATATGATCAGCTTGTCTATCTTCTAACCATAGGTTAAGAAGATGCGGGAGGATGGGCAAGCAGTTAATGATGCCCTTTACGCACTAGCAATGGGTCCTGATACTCGGGTAAGACATTATGAATCTTGCGTTGTTGGAGATGTGTGCTACAACACCCTTGCACGTGACGAAGGCATGAAGACACAAAACAGTGCCATCATGAGCACGGATAAGTATGGCTAAGAGACAACTGAAATGTATGTTAACATAACAGACATTGTTCAATTGCAGTATATCTCCAGTTTTGAGGTTCATCAGTGTGTGGTTCTTTTGTGCTGTCGTTGGTATAACCTGCTTTTCCAGGATCGCAAAACCCTGAGCTGATGATTATTTCAAATCCATCAATGTCAAGGCGGCGTACCAGACCTACGAGCCTTTTATTTTGGCAAATCAAGCAACACATATATTTTTCTTGGAAGACACATTTGCACGTACCGATGACTGGAGAGTATTGCAAAGGTTTGAGTAGAGGAATTCGTTTAATGAAGTTGCACAACAAGATGATGCTTACACTGCTCCTGATGTAGAAGATTCCACAGATGTTCCTAATATCTTTGAGAACCATCACGTCAATGATGCTGGCGAAAAGATTGCATGTCGGGCTGTGGACATACGAGAGTTGATCAATAATAAGCCAACGTTCGAGGACATTGAGGATGAAGAAGAAGATGACACTGGGGGGATTACGATTCAGACTGATACACATGGCAAAGATGTTGACACTACTGCTGCGGGTGATGATTAGATTGGTTTTGTCGTATTTGCATGTCAGAAGACGTTTTTTTATCTACTATGTGAAATTGTGTTTGCTATGACAATCGAAACCTAATGAAGTTTTTGTTTAGTATTTTGCTGTGAGAACATCACTTATTATGTATGTTGATTTGTGTGGTGATTGTATGACGACTAAAACATGACATAGTTTGCTTGTTTAGTTGTACTCATATTTGCTTGTGAAACTTGTATTTGATGACATAGTTTGTTGTTGGACTGCAATTTGCTCGACGTCTTCGAATGGGAACAAAGCTGACCCGACAGGGCCTCTGCTAATTTATTTATTTATTAGCAAAAGGGCCTCTGCTATTTATTTATTTATTATGAGCAAAAGGGGATACCCCCCCCCCCCGATTTTTGTTAATAGAAATCATTAGATGTTCACAACACTATGCCCAGCCTGCTAAACAGGTTTCATTCATTACTAGCTTCAGCAAAGTGCTCATGTCATAGCCACTGAATACATCACGAGTGCTACATACACTGCAAATAAAGAGACAATCATCCTACAGAGCACATCGATTTTGCCCATTATCTTCACAAGCTCTTTCATCTCCTCATTGCTGTCAAGGCCATTCAGCAGCTGTTGCTTGGCCATGATCAGAGGAACTGCATCTTTAACCTTCTGCTCTGCATCTTCCTCTTCTGTCGTTCCTTCAGTTACTTTTCCAACACCCCAACCTGCTAGTATTGGGATTCCTCGGCTAACCAAATAATCAGCGTAGTTGCATTCCCCCACATCAGCAATTTCCCAGAAATACAAATCACACGAATCTTCCCTTTTCTGCACGAATCAAATTGGAAGATCATCAACCAAACTATTAAAAATCAGCAACTGAAAGCAGTAGAACAACACTTAAACATATTATTACCCCATGATTCGGGCATTTGTAGAAGACACGGCCAGGGTTGAGGATTGTGGTTGAGACGCGACGGATGACTCTGCGTGATTTGCAGTAGTGGCACCACACCAATGGCGGCGGGTTGGGATGAGCGACCGGCTACGGTGCGGGTGCCAGCGAGGGTGTGATGAGACCCACAGGCGATGGTACGAGTGGTGACTTGGCGCATATCTGGTTGTTGCCTGCTGAAGAGCAGGTGGACGAGCCGCCAGTGAAAATGGTTGCTGCGGCCAGAGCTTCTGATGCTAGGCACCCAAGACCTCTTATGCTAGGCAGAGTAAGTAGAGAAGAGGAGAAGCGAATGTTGGATATGTTAGTTTCATTACTTGCAGAGTAGCATAGCACCATATATAGTCATAGTCTAGGTTTGGATTCGAACCAGCTACAGGAGCTCGTCTCTCTTTTTTCTAAAACTTAGCAACATCTCGTTACTGGTACACTAGCTTGTTTTGTATGCCTTCTCAAGTCTTTGATTTTCTTTTTTTTGGCAAGGAAGGAAGGAGGACAAAATAGAGGGTTCCTGGGACTCGAACCCAAGACCTCTCGGTTGAAACCAAGGGTGCTATTCACTTATGTGGCGAACGTTCCCTGGGAGGAGGACGGCAGACAAACGCATTTTCCTCACAGTTTTAGTTGTGACGCAAGATCGAACGGTCGTAGTTTTGGGAATGTTATCAGGAGAACGAGCCCAATTTTTCTTTTCTTCCTATATATAAAAAAGGTATGCTAGGTTTCGGCTTAGTCAACAAACGATTGTGCCAACCATGACCGTTGGATTGACATTCAACGTCTGTTGTGTTTTTTCATTCTCTTCTTCCTCCAGCCGCCAAAGCCAAACCAGCGCCAGCAGGACCCCCTGCTCCCGCCTCCCATGGCTGGTTGTGCTGCCGCGCACGCATCATGGCGACATCACACCCTAAAACATTGTGCATCTTCCCCGGCTCTTATATGTTCCCATCCAAGGCCTCACCATCGTCCTCTGCTTGGTTCTCTCGCTGCGGCGCCGCCCTCCGGTGTTGTTAACATGGTCAACAACCGAGAGGAATAAGGAGATGACTATACATGGTGAGGATGATAGTAGGGACCCACTAGGATCATGGCAGTAGGCAAGCAAGTGCCTCCTTTATTACAACAGAAAAAGGGTTCCTCCTGATGGTTTCCTGACATCTGGGTCGCACACCACTGTCAACGTAGTCAATAAGCGAGATAACTGCATAAGGAGCGTCAGACACCCGGGACCCAGCAATGTGTGCAGTATTTTCTTTTTGGGACAGAGAAGGGTATCAACTGGGTTGTGTGGGAGCTGTGGCCCGTCTATCCCAGGCTTTTATTTCATATGTTTACCACATGACCAACCTAGTTTTTTTTCCTTTCTGAAAATGGCTAGCCCAGCTATTTTGTTTTTGTAGAATAACCAACATAGGCCTACTTGCTTTTCTATGCCCTGCTGGGCCAGAAATCTTTCAAGACGAAATGGGCTATAAGTAATAAGAAATGGGCTATAAGTAATAATAAATGGGTTGTAAAATGAAAAAATACAGCAAACAGGCAATTAGTTCCAAAATACTTTTTACTTTTGGATTTTGATATTTTAAATTTCATTGTTTTTGTGCGGGTAAAATTTCATTGGATTTAAATTAAGCTATGTTTAATTTTTAAATTAATTTGAATCTAGCTAGAAATTTTGGGTTGTATGTTGTTTGGGACAGATTTGGAGGCTGACTTGTGGGTCTACTAGGTTTATGTGTACAAAAGGCTTTGTCAACTTAGTCCACTAACAATTCTAGCAGCAGTGACCATTGGATCTTAATCCACCGGTCGTGCTTCTTCTTCAATATCTGATCTTCTTGCTCCAGCCGCCCAAACCAGCGCCGGTGGGACAGCCTGCTCCCGCCTCCCGTGACCGGCTGTGCTGCCGCACAAGCCGCACCGCCCCACCCTACTCCATCGCTGGCCAGGCCATTCCTCCACTCGTCCACACATCCTGTTATTTTCCAACGATGGCAGCCAAACCAGTAAACACTCATACTCCCCACCGCATGGGCAACCACTGTCGAGTCTTCCCCGGCTCCGGGTCATTCCCTTCCTAGGCCTCGCCCTTGTCCACCGCCCTGGTGCTCTCGGCGCGGCATGGTTGTAGGATCGAAAGTATGTCTTGAGGGGGGTGATTAGACTACTTGACCAAATAAAAATCTAGCCTTTTCCCAATTTTATGTCTTGGCAGATTTTAGTACTTAACACAAGTCAAGCAATCAACCTACACATGCAAGTCTCAGAGTATAGTAGCGGAAAGTAAAACATTGCACATGAAGGTAAAGGGAGGAGTTTGGAGGGAGCAAACACAGTGTAGACACGAAGATTTTTTCCGTGGTTCCGATAGGTGGTGCTATCGTACATCCACGTTGATGGAGACTTCAACCCCCGAAGGGTAACGGCTGCGCGAGTCCACGGAGGACTCCACCCACGAAGGGTCCACGAAGAAGCAACCTTGCCTATCCCACAATGGCCATGACCACGAAGGACTTGCCTCACTAGGGTAGATCTTCACGAAGTAGGGGATCTCCTTGCCCGTACAAACTCCTTGGTTCAACTCCACAATCTTGTCGGAGGCTCCCAAGTGACACCTAACCAATCTAGGAGACACCACTCTCCAAAAGGTAATAGATGGTGTGTTGATGATGAACTCCTTGCTCTTGTGCTTCAAATGATAGTCTCCCCAACACTCAACTCTCTCTCACAGATTTGGATTTGGTGGAAAGAAGATTTGAGTGGAAAGCAAGTTGGGGAAGGCTAGAGATCAAGATTCTTGTGGTTGGATAGGAATATCTTGGTCTCAACACATGAGTAGGTGGTTCTCTCTCAGAAAATGAATGCTGGAAGTGTAGGCACGTTCTGATGGCTCTCTCCTCGTATGAAGGGTGGGTGGAGTGGTATATATAGCCTCCACACAAAATCTAACCGTTACACACAATTAACCAAACTCGGTGGGACCGAATCATGAAACTCGGTCAGACCGATTTAGTTCAAAATGTGAACGTTAGGCTTTTTGGTGGGACCGACATGTCAACTCGGTGGGACCAATTTCATTAGGGTTAGGGCATAACTTAATCTCGGTGGGACCGATCACCTAAACTCGGTGAGACCGATTTTATGTAATAGGCACACAGAGAGTTGGTCATGTAAACTCGGTGGGACCGAATCGCTCATCTCGGTGAGACTGAAACGTTACGAAAACGAAACAGAGAGTTTGCATTGCGAACTCGGTGGGACCGATCGCTCATCTCGGTTAGACCAAAACATTACGAAGGGAAACAGAGAGTTTGCAATCCCATCTCGGTGAGACTGAGATCCCTATCGGTGAGACCGAACTGATTATGGTTTCTAGCAGTGGCTATGTCAAATGAACTCGGTGGCGCTGGATAGATCAAATCGGTGGGGCTGAGTTTGACTTTTGGTTTGAGACATATGTGGATATGAGAAAGTGGTTGAGGGCTTTTGGAGCATGTCACTAAGCATTTTGAGCAAGCAATCCATTAAGCAACACCTCATCCCCTTTTAATAGTATTGGCTTTTCCTATGGACTCAATGTGATCTTGGATCACTAAAATGAAAATGTAGAGTCTTGAGCTTGAGCCAATATGTGTCCTTAGCATTTGGAGGGGTCCACATTCCTAGTCCATGCCATGCCAATCATTGAACTTTCTGAAATGATCATCTTGAAAGAGCATTAGATCAATGAGCTATATGTTGTTAGGAATTACCAAAACCACCCAGGGATAGTTGCACTTTCAATCTCCCCCTTTTTGGTAATTGATGACAACATATAGATCAAACCTTCGACAAATTATAATAAGATTGAAATACATCATCGCTTTGAGAAGTATGTGATAAGCAAGAGCTCCCCCTAAATTTATGCATTATTTAAAATTTGCTTTTGAATGCAAATGCACAATCGAATAGGATCATGGGTTACTCTTCCATGTTACATACATCTTGGTGGAGCGCTCAAAATGATAGAAAGTAAAATATGCACTCATCACCAAGGCAAAGTGAATGGTCATATAAGAGAGATAAAAGATAACATCATTCAAGCACAAGCATTAATGTGGGATATGATCAAACACATGATCAAACAAGTATATCACACACATAAACATAGAGTATCAACCAAGAACACAAATAAGTATCAACCAAATGGCAAAGAAGGCAAAAAGAAGCCAAGCTCTCTCTCTCGAAGCCTATGATCTATACACTTTCTCCCCCTTTGGCAACAAGTTACCAAAAAGCTCGAAAATGCATAGTGCTATGCGTCTCTCTAGGCTTGATCTTCGGGAGGAGGCATTGAGAGGACTCCAAGGATGAATGCATCGGTTGAAGTTATTGGAGCTGGTGGAGTGGCAACTGGAGGTGGCACTGATGCTGTGGCTGCAGGTGCTGATGTAGTTGCTCTTGTGTCAACCATGGACACTACAGCAGATCTTTGCCCTCTTGGCACTCTCTGAAAGGCATCTGTGGTAGCCTACCCTTTCCTCTCCTCGGCTTCTTCCTGGAGCTGCTCAACTGTTGTTTGCATCTATGTCACCTTCAAATCAGGATCATAAAATTTAGTCTCAGTGATCCTTAACAGGCTCTCTTGGTTCTGAGTCAGGGTGGCCAAGCCCTTCTCAATCCTTAAGGTGGCTTGAATCAGATATCCAAGTTGATCTTGCTTAGTTTCGAGAAACACTTGAGAAGCTTCTTCAGCACTTGGCATCTTTGCAGCTTTCTCAGCCTTAGCTTTCTCTCTCTTCTCTTAGGCTTCTACAGATGTAGGGTCTTCTTCAGTCATGACAACTGTGTTTTCCTCAAATTCAGGCCTCAAGGGAGGATGTTCCTTGTCCAAAAGATATGTGCCTGTGCCCATCTTGGAGTTGATGAGCATTTGGATGTGTGGAGCATACCCACATGACCTCTTTGGATATGCAGCTGTCCTCTTGATTGTCTCAACAATCAGACTCATCACTTTGAACTTTTGGGGCACATCAAACAACTGCAGCAAGTTAATAGAATGGCCTCTGATCATTCTATGATCTCCCGACTTGGGCAACAATGTATGCCTCAAGATAGTGTTGATTGTGGTCAAACCAGACAGCAAATAGTAGACAAAGCCCATCTTGTGAGTTTCCAAGGCTTTGTCAGGAATCTCCTTATACATATTAGCCATGGAGTTGTGATCCTTCTTCTTCTTGGCATATACATCTATGTCATCCTCTTGCTCTTCAGGGGCATTGATCAATTTGGCCCATTCATCAACTGTAGACTGGTACCTAGTACTTTCGGACATCCAGACAATTTTCCCATCAGGATAGAAATGTGATGTGGAGTAGAATTGCATGATGAGTTCATCATTCCACTTGGTCAACTTCTGACCCACAAACCTGTCCACTCCACATAGCCTGAAGCTCTCATGCACTCCTGCAAAATGGTCTTCATTGTTGTCAATATATTTCCAATCTGCCCATTTCATATCACAAACAATTGGCTTCTTATCAAGCAAGATAGTTTCATAGAAGTCCTGCTGCTCCTTGGTGTGGAATCTGTAATCCACAGCAGTCCTTCTCCTCACAGCATATGGGTCAGATTGTCTCCATAGTCTGAGACTTGCATCCTTTCTGATCTTCATGTTTTCTGCCACTGGATGGTTATCATCATGATAAGGGATCTTGGGCTAGAGCTTCCTAAGCACTTGGGCTTCAGCATCTTCTTCAATTTCAGTTTCAGGCACTAGGGCCTTGTTCTTCTCAACAGCTGGTACATTCCTTGTGCTCCTCTTTGGTGCAGTCTTTGGAGTTGGAGCAGAAGCTTTGGGAGCTGTCTTGGGCTTAGAAGGGGCAGCCCTAGACTTGATGGCATCCCCCATCATCTTTTGTGACTTGGGTGCTGGAGCAACATCCTCTTCCTCTTCTTCTTCCTCATCAGATGAGTGTATCTCAAATTCTGCCATGGGATCTACTTTCTTGCACCATCTCCCTCTTTTTCTCTCCTTCTTCTTCTTGCCCTCACCAGCAGCCTCTCCACCAGTTGATTTGAAAGTTTCAAGAGTGGAGGCTCTGGCCTTAGACAAGGGCACTCTCTTGGCAGGTGCCTTCTTGTTCATTCCTGGCTTAGTTGCAGCAGCATCATATTCCTTTTTCAGCACCTTGTTCTTGGAGCTGACTTCTTCCTCAGTAGCCACATAGTCTTCATCTTCTGAGTCAAAATTTCTCTTCTTCCTTGTCCTTGTAGCTGCTTTGGGCAAGTTGCTTGGGGTGCTCCTGCTACCCTCATCATAGCTGCTAGAGGGACTAGTGCCCTCACTTATGTTCACCTGCTCTTCTGACTTGTTCTGGCTATCACTCTGATCAGACATTCTGGCAAAGCAAACTGACAGCTGACCCTGTGAATAGTTATAGATGAGATAGAGTGGATGAGCGTCATAAAGTGTAGAGATTTTGCAAAACAAATGAGTCAAAAACTTAGTTTTAGTTTTCCACATAAAACATTTCGGAGCTACCGATTTGTTAAACTCGATGACACCGAAGCAACTTCTGGAGTCTAAACTAGTGAAATCGGTCAGACCAAGACACAGTTCAGTGACTCCGAGATTGCTAGGGTTTCACTGAGAGTTGAACCCGGTCACACCGATTTGCAAGTTTCGGTCAGACCGAAAAGTGCAGGTGCAATGGCCTAAGCCAAATCAGTGAGACCGATTTCCGCAACTCGGTCGGTCCGAGATGAGTTCGGCGGAAACCTAACCCTAAATTTTTGAATCGAATCTAATCTAAATGATGTTTTTGCTGGACAGGAAGATCTCATACGTGGTAAGAAACATGGCATTTGCTTTGTGCTAAGAATTGGATTAAAGAACAGCACAAAGATTCGAACTCATACCCTAGTTCGGTGATGAGCTCGCTACGGCGGCAAGGGCGGTGTTGAAATCCTTTGACGGCGACGGAGACCAACGGCGGGAGGTCACTGGCGATGAGAGGATGATCCAGAGATCCGAGGCGGCAGAGCAGGACACGCGCAGGCTAAGAGGTTTTGGAGGAATTTCCAAAATTTGACCCGATGGTATTTATATCCTGACCCTGTCGGTGTGACCGAGTGGAACAACTCGGTGGCAACGAGATGCAGAATCTCAAGCAGTTACTGCAACTCGGTGTGACTGAAAAGTTCTAATCAGTTGCACCGAGATTGAAAACCTAGATCAACTCAGTGAGCTCGGCCAGACTGAAAAGGATGAACCGGTCAGACCGAAATGCATAGAGTGGTTTTGGAAGTTTAAGTCTATGACGAATCGGTGACTCCGAGTGCTCCTCACACAGAGGGTTCGAATCTGACTTGATCAAACTTTGTGATGTAGCATGAATAGAGTTTGAGACGAGAAAAGCATAGGTAGCTAGAGGAAGTTATTAGGCATTCTTGTCCATCCATTTGGCAAAAGAAGATCCAAACAATCAAAGCAACAAATGGATGTCCTCGAATGAGTAAAATATGCAACCAACATGCTCATAGAATAAAATGACAAATGAAATATGGGACAAAGCATGCACAAACACTCTAGCATCTATCAAGCAATTGGCGATGACTAGGTCATGTATATATGAGTATATTGACTTAGGAGTCAAATGAGAACATTTGATCATAGGTCATACTCATCGTTTAAGCACAAGTGGGGTTACCACTTTTACATAAAGCATTGTTGTGTTCACACCATTAGAGTTGCTTTAGCTCAATATTTAGAGTAAAGCTCCCCCTAGAAGTGATATCCCCCTTACGAGGGATGAACTAACCTTGGGTTTTGTCGACGATGACTTCATGTAGATGTTGAAGATGTGGATGCTCAATGTCGATGTAGATCATTCGGAGCAATCCTTTGGAGTGAGTTGCACTTTCAATACCTACACGGGTTAGTCCCACAAGGAACAAACAAGGATATCCATAGACATAGAGTGAAGTTCACACAAGATGATGTTCATGAAAGCATTAGGTTACCTTGTCCGTTGTCTTACCAGCAAGAGGGTTTGTGACTCCTTGAACTAGTGCAAGATGTGGA
>NC_057799.1:283260267-283296238 GCF_018294505.1 Triticum aestivum | reverse complement strand
CTCGGCAAGGATCTTGCCGAGGATCTCCGTCTTCCGATTCTCATCTAATCTTGCATGTTCTTGGTCTTCACAAAGATCCGCATGCCACCACGGAGGCGTCTCCCGAGCTTTGGTTCCAATGTGGTTGAGGCCGTCGGAACTCTCAGGCTCAAGGGTGGCAGCCCTGCTGGCGTTTGGCAAGTTGCCCCGGCAAGGTTCTTGTCGGGGCTGTGGAGGCCGCCCCGGCAAGGGCCTTGCCGGGGGAGTTCACCTCGCCCTTCTGCTCTTCGTGTTCCTGGCTTGGTGTTGCTCTGGTTGTCTTGTGGCTTTGCTTCCTTCCTCTGCCCTGCTAAGTGTGGCCGCAGGCGCGGCTCCAACTGTCCGTGCACAATAAAGGGGTACAAAATAGGACCCCTCCTTTTGTGCACCGACAGGAGCCCCCGGGCCTGGGCCACACATAAGCGCGACGCATTGTTGGGCTAGGCCCAAAACGGTGCGCGGGCATGCGGGGCCGAGTTTTACCGCAGTAACTCCCTCGCCAATTGACTTCCCCACGACCCGCGTTGAATGCGCGACGTGGGGGTCATGCGTGACGTGGGGGTCATGCGTGGGGCGGTCGCTGCACTCATGCGCCATATCGTGGTAAAGAGGCGGCTCGCGCCTTCCCCATAAAAAGAGGAAAACGCAGGGGCGCGGCTCATTTACTAAGTGGACTCGAGTTGTGGCCTTCAAGGTGCCCGTGCCCCACGATCACGGGATGGAAAACAGTTGCCTCACTTGTCTCCTCAATTTCGGCTTGCTTGCCACGTGTCCCCCATGCCTCGGAGATGGTAGGCGGTGGACGCGGGGGGCACGGGCCTTAAATGACAAGGCGGGAAACCGGGTCGTCGCGGGTTGGAGCAGCGGGTCGGTCTCGATTCCCTGCGCCCCTGGTGGCCGGATTGGTTAAGTGGGGCGGCCGAGCCCCGACCCCGCCCCTTTATAAGAAGGGGAGGGGGATGGCACCCCTCAATGTTTCATCATTCATCACCTTCCACCTTGGCTCCTTCCTTCCTTCTGCTATGACGAGAGGGCGCGCCGGCACTCCGATGGCGGCGACGAGGGTCTCTGCTCGATAGCGCGCCCCTCCTTCCCAAGAGCTCGTGGCGGCGGAGCCGGCCGTGAGAGGAAGGAGGAGGGGGCGAGGCCGAGGCCGCCGTGGCGCTCGGGGAAGAGGAGGACGGGGCGGCGCACCGGCCTCGCCTCCGCCAGCGGCCCCTCCCCCAATGGAGGGCCATGTCGAAGACCAGCCCCGCGAATTCGTCATCAGGCTGCACCGGCCAGTGCGCCGTCGTCTTCGTCTCCCTACTCCATTCGCTCGGGAGATGGAGCTCGACCCGCCACAGGCTTTGAGGCTGCATATGTGGGGCTATGGGAATGGCAGCATGCGGGTCGACGTCGACTTCCCCGCCCCTCACGTTATGTATCTTCGTCGTGGATGGAAGACCTTCGCTCGTGCCCACAGCCTGTCGGAGGGGCTCGTTCTCCATTTCAAGTTAATGGAGAACGGCCTGCTCTCCGTCAAGGTCTTTGGGCACTTGGGAACTCGCCTAAGGTGTTGCGTGGATAGCTCCTCCGATGATGAAGACTCCTCCTCAAGCGGGAGTGATGAGGAGGACAACGACGGCGATGACGAGGGCGTCAAGCGGGAGGACGCCAACTCCGACTGACCGCGCCGCCCTCCTCCCTCGGCCACGCGCCCTGCCGAGGGTCTTCCTCGTCAAGCTCTTCATCAGCGCATTCCCCGTCGCCTCCTTTTTGCCTTCACCTGGCGCACCTGGGAGGAAAGGGGCAAGAACGGGGATCACGGGGCACTTATCTTTTTTAGTTTTTAAGCCTGCGGGCACTTGTTAGATTTAAACATTGTAATCCCCTTGCTCATGTTTACATTCCATACGAACTGTACCTGTTTGGAACGTATTAATGAAAAAGGGTGCTTGCCGGGTTCTTTGTGCGTGAGCGAGGCCCATGCCAAGGAATGAATCCTTGTTATTTTTAAGATAAACATTGTCGCCCAGCAACATGCCTTGCCGTCCCCTCACTTCATTCACGACCATACTCACGCTCTCGGCGGAGGCAGGGGCGAAGTAGGGTTAGGCCCTTCGTTTGCTTCCTTGTCACCACAACTACAACCAAGTTCCGGCCCAGGGAATAGTTCTTGGGCACAGGAAAGGGGGAGCACGGTGGCCCAGGAATAAACGAGGCTTCATACGTCCCAATTCCATACGGAAATGCATAATAGGGGATAAAGGACTTATCTGAATCTGCAGCCCCTGGCAACCTTGGCTTGCCGTGGTCGGGTGCTTGAATCTGCAGCCCCCGGCAATGGCTTGTCGGGGTCGGGGACATCGATCCGTCTCCCTGCCCTTAAATGGCTTAGCAGAAACACGTGTGTAGCCTGCGAACCAAAGAAAAGACTGGAAAGGACGGAAAGACACACACCCGACCTCTATGCTAGGGGTTAGTTGCCGCCGGGCACTATCAACCCTACCAAAGAGAGACTTAACCTAGCATGCATGCTAAAAC
Source organism: Triticum aestivum (assembly GCF_018294505.1). NCBI lineage: Eukaryota > Viridiplantae > Streptophyta > Magnoliopsida > Poales > Poaceae > Triticum > Triticum aestivum. The sequence goes on along the minus strand of NC_057799.1, from coordinate 283,293,694 downwards.
TTAGGGCGCCAGCGCTTCATTTATTTATGCTCAGGGTCTGCGTTTGGCTCTGTACAAAGGGTTACATGCCTTGTCGGCAAGGCTTGTACAAAAGGTGGTTTGCCGGGAGGCCCGGCAACCGCGCCTCATGGGTAAAACTTACGAAGATGTTCGATGTTCCAGGAGTTGCTCACTGTGATACCATCTTCGGTCTCCAGGCGAACTGTGCCAGGCTTGGTGACTCTTATTACCCGATAAGGGCCTTCCCACTTCGGCGTCAACTTGTTGGAATTCTTGGCCGACTGAACGCGCCGAAGAACAAGGTCACCTTCCTCAAGACTTCGGGCATGAACCTTGCGGCTATGGCAGCGGCGCAAGGCTTGCTGGTAGCGTGCAGCTCGCACAGCCGCCCGAAGACGATCTTCCTCAAGGAGCGTCGCGTCATCTTGCCGCAACTGCTCTTGCTCAAGCTCGTCATAAGCGAGCACTCGAGGTGACCCGTATGTGAGTTCCGTGGGGAGAACCGCTTCTGCCCCGTATACCAGGGCAAAGGGTCTCTGGCCGGTGGCTTGATTTGGCATCGTTCTGATCGACCAAAGAACCGTCGGCAACTCATCAATCCAGCGCCTTCCACACTTGTGCAGCCTGTCAAAAATCTTTGTCCTCAGGCCTCGTAGTACTTCAGCATTTGCCCTCTCCGCCTGGCCGTTGCTCCGTGGGTGTGCCACTGAAGCGAAACAGACCTTGCTGCCGAGGTCCTGGATGTATTGCATGAAGGTGCGGCTTGTGAACCGTGTGCCGTTGTCGGTGATGACCCTGTTCGGTACACCAAAACGGCAAACTAGCCCCTTGAAGAACTTGACGGCTGACTCTGTTGTCACCTTCCTCACTGCCTCCACTTCGGGCCACTTTGTGAACTTGTCGGTTGCGATGTACAAGTACTCAAAGCCCCCAACAGCACAGGGGAAGGGGCCCAGTATGTCGAGCCCCCAGACCGAAAATGGCCAGGAGAGAGGGATTGTTTGAAGGGCTTGAGCTGGTTGATGAAGCTTCTTCGAATGGATCTGACACGCTTCACACTTGGTTACTAGCGCAGCTGCATCCTGGGGGCTGTGGGCCAGAAGAAACCTTGCCGGAATGCCTTGCCGGCAAGGGCCCTTGACCCTATGTGGGAGCCACACATACCCCCATGTATCTCTGCCAACAGCTCTAGTCCGTCCTCTTGAGGAATGCACTTCAGCCTGACTCCGTTTGGCCTCCTTCTGTACAGGGTATCATCCACAAACTGGTACATGTTGGACCGACGGGCTACTTTCTCTGCTTCTTCCTGCTGCTCGGGGAGCTCTCCTGTTTGGAGGAAATGGATGGTGGGCTGCGCCCATGCCGGAGCCTGGGGCTCGACGGAAAGGACCAAAGGCACATCTTCGGCCGCAGGGGCAGCTGCCTCTACGGTCAGGGCCTTGGGCCCCGTCGGAGGTAGTTGCCCCTCGGCAAGCTTGGGGTACCCGGCAACCTCCTTGCCGGCGGTTCCTGGGAGCTCGGCAGGAAGGTACTTGCCGGGCTTGTCTTCCTTCGCTTGTTCTTCCTTGCTGATGGCTCTACGGATGGTTGTATTAACTGAAGTACAAAGGTACCTGGTTCCACAGGCAACTTGAGGGCAGCGTGTTTCGATAGGTCAGCGGCAATGCTGTTCTCTGCTCGGGGAACATGTTCTGCCTGTAGGCTGTCGAAACGTTCTTCCAACTTCCTCACTTCATTCACGCAGGCCTCCATCAACGGGCTTTGGTAATCTTTGTTAACTTGCTTGACGACGAGCTGCGAATCACCTCTGATGATGAGCTTCTTGATTCCGAGGTTTGCCGCGATCCTGAGACCGGCAAGCAACCCCTCGTATTCCGCCGTATTGTTCATTGATTTTTCCTGGGGGAAGTGCATTTGGATTACGTACTTGAGGTGCTCTCCGGTGGGTGCGACGAGTAGCACGCCAGCACCAGCACCTTGGAGTGAGAAAGCTCCATCAAAGTACATAATCCACTCACTGCTCGTCTCCTTGCCGGGAAGGGTGGTCTCTTGAATCTCCTCGTCGGGCGTTGCGGTCCACTCTGCTATGAACTCTGCGAAAGCTCGGCTCTTGATCGTTGAAGTACTTTCAAACCTGAGGCCAAAGCTCGACAGCTCCAATGCCCACTCCACAATCCTCCCTGTCGCATCTGGGTTGTGCAAAATCCGTTGCAAAGGGAGGCGGGTGACGACGGTGATCTCGTGCGCTTGGAAATAGTGGCACAGCTTTCTCGAGGCCATGAGAAGGCCGGAAAGCAGCTTCAGCATTCCAGAATATCTTGACCTAGCCCCCTGCAAGAGGGAACTGACAAAATACACTGGGTGCTGCACCATCTTCTTCTTCTGTCCCACTTCGCCCATCCGCTCAGGCTCTGCCTCGTCGGGTCTGGGCCTTGCCGGGGGTCCTGGTTTGCCGGCGTCAGGCTCTGCCGGGGAAGACCCCGGCCCGCCATCCGACGGCTCTGCTGCAACTGCTGCTTCTCCCTCAAGTTCCCTCTGCGCCACCAGCGTAGCACTGGCCACTTGATTCGTTGCTGCTAAGCACAGCAGCAACGGCTCCTGTGGTTTAGGCGTGACTAGTATTGGCGTGGAGGAGAGGTACCTCTTCAAATCTTGTAGTGCTGCCTCTGCCTCCGGAGTCCATTTTACTGGACCCGCCTTTTTCAAAACTTTGAAAAAGGGGAGGGCGCGCTCATAATATTTGGAGATGAACCTACTCAGGGTAGCAACGCAGCCGGCGAGCCTACGGACGTCTTTCACCCGTTTCGGCGCCTCAATCTGCTCGATCGCCTTGATCTTGTCGGGATTTGCTTCGATTCCGCGTTGAGACACAAAGAACCCGAGAAGTGTGCCGGAGGGGACACCAAACACACACTTCTCTGGGTTGAGCTTGAGGTTGATCTTGCGCAGGTTTGCGAATGTTTCTTCTAAATCTTGCACGAGCGTGGCCCTGTCCTTGGTTTTGACCACTATGTCATCCATATAAGCTTCCATATTTCTATGTAGCTGGGACTCAAAACCAATCTGGACTGCTCGGGCAAATGTCGAACCAGCGCTCTTCAACCCGAAAGGCATTCGTACAAAACAGTACGTACCACATGGGGTGATGAACGCGGTCTTCTCTTCGTCTTCATCATGAAGATCTGGTGGTACCCTGAATAGGCATCGAGGAATGACAGCAGGTCACACCCGGCGGTGGAGTCTACAATCTGGTTGATGCATGGCAGAGGGAAAGGATCCCTTGGACATGCTTTATTGATGTCTGTGTAGTCAATACACCCATTTGCCTTACGTACCACCACCGGATTGGCCAACCACGTGGGGTGGAGTACTCCTCTTACCAGGCCTGCCGCCTCCAACTTCCCGATCTCTTCAATGATGAACTCTTGTCGCTCCAAAGCTTGCTTCCCGACCTTCTGCTTGACGGGCCGCGCGTGAGGACAGACAGCAAGATGGTGCTCAATCACCTCCCTGGGAACGCCGGGGATGTCAGATGCTTGCCATGCAAATACATCGACATTCGCCCGCAGGAAGGCGATGAGCGCGCTTTCTTATTTGCTGTCGAGGGTGGAGCTTATAGTGAAAGCCCCGCCCGTGCCGTCCTCCTTGACGGGCACCTTCTTGGTTTCTGGTGGTGCAGCCTTGGACTTCTTGCTCTTGCCGGTGGAGCTCTCTGGCACGTCCTCAACGGGAGCACAACACTCCGAAGAGGAGCGCTTGCCGGAGTGGGTGCAAGAGGTCTTGCCGGCTTTCTTCCTTCCCGGGGCTTCAGCGGCAGGAGCAAGTGCCCCGGCGGCAGCTGCTGCAACTGCCTCTCGGTAGAGTTGGTTGGCGCAAATGAGCGCGTCTTTCTTGTCAGAGGGGATGGTGATGATGGTCAGCGGCCCCGGCATCTTCAATGTGTTGTAGGCATAGTGCGACGCCGCCCTGAACTTGGCCAGCGGTGGGCGGCCAAGGATCCCATTGTACGACAGGGGATCTCGGCAACATCAAAAACGATCTTCTCCGTCCTGTAGTTCAGCTCGCCCCCGAACGTAACGGGCAGCGTGATTTTACCCTTCGTCTGACTCCTTCCCGGGTTGACCCCTTGGAACGTGCCCGTCTCCTCGAGATCTCCATCAGGAATCTGCAGCTTCTTGATCACAGCGGGCGAGATCAAATTCAGACCGGCCCCACCGTCAACCAACACTTTGGTCACCTTGAGGTTGCGTATATTGTTGCTGAAACCAACAACGGCAAACACCCGACCGCAGTTGTGAGATCAGGGTGATCCTCGGTGTCAAAAACGATGGGCGTGCGGGACCACTTCAGGGGCTTTTGGGCATCGAATGACGGCTCTGCCGCAGTGACCTCACGTGCCCACTGCTTCAGCTGGCGGTGTGAGGTGTGCAACGAGGCACCACCGTCGACACACATGGCCTCTGTAGCCTTCTGGAACTCGTGCTCGCCGGACTCGTCATCCTCGTCGTGATCATCATCTTCCTCTTTCTTGTCGCGGCCCCGAGCGTGCCTCTCTTGTTGGTTATCTTTGCCGCGGCGACCCCCTTGGCCGCCACGCTTCTTGCCGGATCCCTCAGCAGCATCCTGACCCTTCTCCTTGTCTCGCCTTTCATATCCAGCCTTCTGCTTTTCTGCAAGCAGCTCAACCTGTCGGCAGTTTTGGAGGTCATGGCCCTTGGTGCGGTGGATCTTGCAGTACTGCTTGTCGGAGCCTCCTGGCTTGCCGGCGGCTGCCAGGGCCAAGCAGGCGGCACACCCGGCAACCTCCTTGCCAGGGTCGTCAGCCTTGTCCTTTTTGGCGGCGCCGAGCTTGCCAAATCCCTCAACGGCAAGCACAGTCTTTCCCTTGTGCTTCCTGTTGTGGCGCCGACCCTTTTTTGTCGGGGCGGTGGTGTCTTCGTCTGTGGAGTCGGTTTCCGCACCGGCGTCCTCGCTAGGGTACTTCCTCTCCTCTTCAGCTCGAGCACATCTATCGGCCAGAACATAAAGTTCGGCCACATCCTTGACCTTGTTCATCGCCAACTCTTCATGCATCTTGCGGTTGCGCACATTCTGATGGAATGCGCTGATAACGGCGGCGGGATGAACATCTGGGATGTTGTACTGCACCCGGCTGAACCTCTGTATGTACTTGCGTAGGTTTTCACCTTGTTTCTGGGGGATGATGTGCAAATCGCTTGCCTGGCCATGAGCTTGGTGGCCTCCAGTGAAGGCGCCAACAAACTCATGACAAATCCGACCAAGAAGAAATGGAATCCGCTGGCAAGTGCATCAACCACGACATGACGTTGGGTTTGAGTGCCAGCGAGAAGTAGTTGGCAAGCACCTTGTCGTCATGGGGTCCAGCAGCTTGCATCGCGATGGTGTAGATGCTGAGGAACTCCGACGGGTGGGTCTTGCCGTTGTACTTCTCGCCAACATCGGGCTTGAACGTGCGGTGGGAAGGCCACTGGAACTGCCGCAGCTCTCGGGTAAAGGCTGGACAACCCACCTTGTAAGGCAGGTCGCCGGGGCCCCCCGGCACCGGGTGGTCCATAGTAGGCCCCGCACGCCAATCTGACTGATGGTGCGTCTCCCGTCGTCGTTCGATGGTAGTTCGAGCGTCTTTCTGGGCCCGTTCCCGAAGGACTTGACGTTGGTCATGGCGGGTTCGCGGGTCGGACGGCGCTGTGGAAACGTTGTCACCGACGTCGGGCCGATGGGGCGGTGGCTGTTGTCGCGGCTGGGGGGGGGGAGTGCACCGTGGTCGCAGCGTCTCTGGTCCCCCCACCGCCGGCATGCACCGGCTCGTCAGGACGCCGGTGCGAGGGTCCCATTGGGAGCGGCTCGTCTTTGTTGGCGAAGCTGACGAGGCTTCGGATGGTGGATCTCCACTCGTCGAGCTTCTCCGCACCAGGGGGAAGTCGAGGAGCAGCTGCACGCGCGCCAGCGCTTCTGCTGGCGTAGGCGGTGGCGAGATCTGCGTAGACCGTGATGCGCTCCGACTTCTAACCGGGTTAGAAGGGGCTCTGTCGCGGTCTCGCGGTCGCACACCGCGTGCACCGTCGTCTGAGCGCGCACGCCGGCCTGGTTCGTCCTGCGAGTGGCGCACAGGGCTCTTTCCACGGCGGTGCCCGGGGGCTCCGGCATTGCGGTGTTGCTCATCGCGCGCGGCCTGGGAAGGGCACAGCGCGGGCGCCAGCTGGGGTGTCGTAGAGGCTGCTGCGCCGCCCGTGGGTAGCATGGCCCCGCCCCCGGACCCAGCGGCGCGTGGCTCATCGTCTCGGATTCGGACGACGCCGCTCGCCTGGCTCCGATCGCCAGGTCGTGGATGCTCGCGGGCCACGTCTCCGGCCCCATCCATGGGCACCCGGCCGCCTGCTCGCGCTGGCGCGGACGGGCCGGCCCCGAACGAGCCGATCGCTGTGATCCCCTTTCTCTTGGGGGCCATGGTGATGATTAAGTCGGTGTGCTAACCTTCAAACCGGATTTTCACAGCTTTCACCCCCTACCTGGCGCGCCAAAGATGTCGGGGGAAACGACACCTACGGGATCACGAGGAATCCCTTTTGCTACGGTTGGCGGGCGCGGGGCTGTGGAAAGAGCGGGATTGAGAGATCAACGCATGGGGATTATCCAGGTTCGGGCCGCAAGTGATGCGTAATACCCTACTCCTGCTGGTTTATGTTTATCTGGTGTTCTTGGACTAGCTACAAAGCGTGCAGGGTCCAAAAAATCCGAATACTTCCTCAGTACGCCGCGGGCCTCCTTTTATAGTCAAAAGGGGCTGCCACAGTGGCACACAGGAGGTGGAAAGTTGTACAGTAGTCGAGTCTATCTCCTGGCACCGTGGGACTAAGGCATTTAATACGCTGCCGACGTGCCCTTCTTGCTTTATCGGGGACGGCAAGGAAGCTCGTCCCAGCTGTCACCGCCTCGCCTGGCTTCGACGCGCGTCCGAGCTGACGAGGCGTGTATCACCACGCTAGCCGACTAGCTGCTGAGTTGGTGCAGTGGCAGCGTCTTCACGAAGATCGGCATGCGACCACGCAGGTGCTTGCTGAGTTGGCCTAGAGGCCGCACGTCGCCACGCAGGTGCTCGCCTAGTTGGTGGGCTGGCAGCTGCATGGGAATGGCGCTGGAGTCTTGGCAGATGTGGGCCTGGCTGCGGCCCCGCGGATGTCTCTGGCAAGAGTCTTGCCGGGGCCCCGGTAAGGGTCTTGCCGCAGCGTCGTGGGTACCCCCGGCAAGGGTCTTGCCGGGGGGTGGGGGGTCTCGTGGGTACCCTCGGCAAGGATCTCGCCGAGGATCTCCGTCTTCCGATTCTCATCTAATCTTGCATGTTCTTGGTCTTCACAAAGATCTGCATGCCACCACGGAGGCGCCTCCCGAGCTTTGGTTCCAATGTGGTTGAGGGCGTCGGAATTCTCAGGCTCAAGGGTGGCAGCCCTGCTGGCGTTGGGCAAGTTGCCCCGACAAGGTCTTGCCGGGGCTGTGCAGGCCGCCCCGGCAAGGGCCTTGCCGGGGGAGTTCACCTCGCCCTTATGCTCTTTGTGTTTCTGGCTTGGTGTTGCTCTGGTTGTCTTGTGGCTTTGCTTCCTTCCTCTGCCTCGCTAAGTGTGGCCGCAGGCGCGGCTCCAACTGCCCGCGCACAAGTAAAGGGGTACAAAATAGGACCCCTCCTTTTGTGCACCGATAATTACCGTACCACTCTGGTGTGGAACATGCTCTGGTTGACCTACGAGGTTCGGTAATAACTTGATCCGATGTTTCATGATCATTATCATTAGCTTCCTCACTAGTTGGTGCAGGCATCACGGGAACAGTTTCTGTGATGAGCTACTTTCCAATTCGAGAGAAGGTACAATTACTTCATCAAGTTCTACTTTCCTCCCACTCACTTCTTTCGGGAGAAACTCCTCTAGAAAGGATCCATTCTTAGCAACAAAGATCTTGCCTTTGGATCTGTGATAGTAGGTGTACCCAACAGTTTGTTTTGGGTATCCTATGAAGACGCACTTCTCCGATTTGGGTTCGAGCTTATCAGGCTGAAGCCTTTTCACATAAGCATCGCAACCCCAAACTTTAAGAAACGACAGCTTAGGTTTCTTGCCAAACCATAGTTCATACGGTGTCGTCTCAACGAATTTAGACGGTGCCCTATTTAACGTGAATGCAGCTGTCTCTAATGCATAACCCCAAAATGATAGTGGTAAATCGGTAAGAGACATCATAGATCGCACCATATCTAATAAAGTACGGTTACGACGTTCGGACACACCATTACACTGTGGTGTTCCAGGTGGCGTGAGTTGTGAAACTATTCCACATTGTTTTAAATGAAGGCCAAATTCGCAACTCAAATATTTGCCTCCGCGATCAGATCGTAGAAACTTTATTTTCTTGTTACGATGATTTTCCACTTCACTCTGAAATTCTTTGAACTTTTCAAATGTTTCAGACTTGTATTTCATCAAGTAGATATACCCATATCTGCTCAAATCATCTGTGAAGGTCAGAAAATAACGATTCCCGCCGCGAGCCTCAACACTCATCGGACCGCATACATCAATATGTGTTATTGCCAATAAGTCAGTGGCTCGCTCCATTGTTCCGGAGAACGGAGTCTTAGTCATCTTGCCCATGAGGCATGGTTCTCAAGCATCAAGTGATTCATAATCAAGTGATTACAAAAGCCCATTTGCATGGAGTTTCTTCACGCGCTTTACACCAATATGACCTAAATAAGTTGCACTATCATTATTAACTTTGCATCTTTTGGTTTCAATATTATGAATATGTGTATCACCACTACCGAGTTTCAACAAAAATAGACCACTCATCGAGGGTGCATGACCATAAAAGATATTACTCATATAAATAGAACAACCATTATTCTCTGATTTAAATGAATAACTGTCTCGCATCAAACAAGATCCAGATATAATGTTCATGCTCAACGCTGGCACCAAATAACAATTATTCAGGTCTAAAACTAATCCCGAAGGTAGATGTAGAGGTAACGTGCTGACGGCGATCACATCGACCTTGGAACCATTTCTGATGCGCATCGTCACCTCGTCCTTAGCCAATCTTCGTTTAATCCGTAGCCCCTGTTTCGAGTTGCAAATATGAGCAACAGAACCAGTATCAAATACCCAGGCGCTACTACGAGCATTAGTAAGGTACACATCAATAACATGTATATCAAATATACCTTTCACTTTGCCATCCTTCTTATCCGCCAAATACTTGGGGCAGTTCCGCTTCCAGTGACCAGTCCCTTTGCAGTAGAAGCACTCAGTTTCAGGCTTAGGTCCAGACTTGGGCTTCTTCCCGGGAGCAGCAACTTGCTTGCTATTCTTGTTGAAGTTCCCCTTCTTTCCTTTGCCCTTTTTCTTTAAACTAGTGGTCTTGTTAACCATCAACACTTGATGCTCCTTCTCGATTTCTACCTCCGCATCCTTGAGCATTGCGAAGTGCTCAGGAATCGTCTTGTTCATCCCTTGCATATTATAGTTCATCACGAAGCCTTTATAGCTTGGTGGCGGTGATTGAAGAACTCTGTCAATGACACTATCATCCGGAAGATTAACTCCCAGCTGAGTTAAGTGGTTATGGTACCCAGACATTCTGAGTATGTGTTCACTGACAGAACTATTCTCCTCCATCTTGTAGCTATAGAACTTGTTGCATACTTCATATCTCTCAACTCGGGCATTTGCTTGAAATATTAACTTCAACTCCTGGAACATTTCATATGCTCCATGACATTCAAAACGTCTTTGAAGTCCCGATTCTAAGCTGTAAAGCATGGCACACTGAAATCGAGTAGTCATCAGATTTAGCTTGCCAGACCTTCATAACGTCCGGAGTTGCTCCTGCAACAGGCCTTGGGTGCATCAAGGATGTAATTCTTCTGTGCAGCAATGAGGATAATCCTCAAGTTACGGACCCAGTCCGTGTAGTTGCCACCATCATCTTTCAACTTAGCTTTCTCTAGGAACGCATTAAAATTCAAGGGAACGGTAGCATGGGCTATTGATCTACAACATAGATATGCAAAAACTATCAGGACTAAGTTCATGATAAATTTAAGTTCAATTAATCATATTACTTAAGAACTCCCACTTAGATAGACATCTCTTGAGTCATCTAAATGATCACGTGATCCATATGAACTAAACAATGTCCGATCATCACGTGAGATGGAGTAGTTTTCAATGGTGAACATCTCTATGTTGATCATATCTACTATATGATTCACGTTCGACCTTTCGGTCTCAGTGTTCCGAGGCCATGTCTGTACATGCTAGGCTCGTCAAGTTTTACCCGAATATTCAGCACGTGCAAAACTGTCTTGCACCCGTTGTATGTGAACGTAGAGCTTATCACACCCGATCATCACGTGGTGTCTCGGCACGACGAACTGTCGCTACGGTGCATACTCAGGGAGAACACTTATACCTTGAAATTTTAGTGAGGGATCATCTTATAATGCTACCGCCGTACTAAGCAAAATAAGATGCATAAAAGATAAACATCACATGCAATCAAAATATGTGACATGATATGGCCATCATCATCTTGTGCCTTTGATCTCCATCTCCAAAGCACCGTCATGATCTCCACCGTCACCGGCTTGACACCTTGATCTCCGTCGTAGCGTCGTGGTCGTCTCGCCAACTATTGCTTCTACAACTATTGATAACGCATAGTGATAAAGTAAAGCAATTACATGGCGATTGCATTTCATACAATAAAGCGACAACCATAAGGCTCCTGCCAGTTGCCGATAACTTTTACAAAACATGATCAAGTCATACAATAACGTATATCACATCATGTCTTGACCATATCACATCACAACATGCCCTGCAAAAAACAAGTTAGACGTCCTCTACTTTGTTGTTGCAAGTTTTGCGTGGCTACTACGGGCTTCTAGTAAGACTGTTCTTACCTATGCATCAAAACCACAATGATTTTTCGTCAAGTGTGTTGTTTTAACCTTCAACAAGGACCGGCCATAGTCAAATTCGATTCAACTAAAGTTGGAGAAATAGACACCCGCCAGCCACCTTTATGCAAAACAAGGTGCATGTCTGTCGGTGGAACCAGTCTCATGAACGTGGTCATGTAAGGTTGGTCCGGGCCGCTTCATCCAACAATACCGCCGAATCAAAATAAGACGTTGGTGGTAAGCAGTATGACTATGATCGCCCACAACTCTTTGTGTTCTACTCGTGCATATCATCTATGCATAGACCTGGCTCGGATGCCACTATAGGGGAACATAGCATGAAATTTCAAAAATTTCCTATGATCACGCTAGATCTATCTAGGAGATGCATAACAACGAGAGGGGGAGAGTGTGTCCACGTACCCTCGTAGACCGAAAGCGGAAGCGTTAGCTTAACGCGGTTGATGTAGTCGAACGTCTTCGCGATCCAACCGATCAAGCACCGAACGTACGACACCTCTGAGTTTTGCACATGTTCAGCTCGATGACGTCCCTCGAACTCTTGATCCAGCAAAGTGTCGAGGGAGAGTTTTGTCAGCACGACGGCATGGTGACGGTGATGGTGATGTAATCCGTGCAGGGCTTCGCCTAAGCACTACGACAATATGACCGGAGGAGTAAACTGTGGAGGGGGCGCCGCACACGGCTAAGAGAACAATTGATGTGCTTTGGGGGTGCCCCCCCTGCCTGTGTATATAATGGAGGAGAGGGAGGAGGCCGGCCCTAGGGGCGCGCCAAGTGGGGGGGGGACCGACTTGGACTCCTAGTCCTAGTCGGCCGCCCCTTCCTTGTTTCGGAGGGGGAAAGGGGGAAGGAGAGGGAGAGGGAGAAGGAAAGGGGGGCCGCGCCCCCTCCCCTTGTCTAATTCGGACTGCCCATGGGGGGCGCCACCCCTTGTGGGCTGCTCTCTCTCTCCCCTATGGCCCATGTAGGCCCATTACTTTCCCCGGGGGGTTCCGGTAACCCCTCGGTACTCCGATAAATATCCGAAACACTCCGAAACTATTCCGGTGTCCGAATACTATCGTCCAATATATCAATCTTTACCTCTCGACCATTTTGAGACTCCTCATCATGTCCATGATCTAATTCGGGACTCCGAACAATCTTCAGTCACCAAAACACATAACTCATAATACAAATCATCATCGAACGTTAAGCGTGCGGACCCTACGGGTTCGAGAACTATGTAGACATGACCGAGACACATCTCCGATCAATAACCAACAGCGGAACCTGGATGCTCATATTGGTTCCTACATATTCTATGAAGATCTTTATCGGTCAAACCGTAATGACAACATACGTCATTCGCTTTGTCATCGGTATATTACTTGCCCGAGATTCGATCGTCGGTATCTTCATACCTAGTTCAATCTCTTTACTCGCAAGTCCCTTTACTCGTTCCATAATGCATCATCCCGCAACTAACTCATTAGTCACATTGCTTGCAAGGCTTATTATGATGTGCATTATCGAGAGGGCCCAGAGATACCTCTCCGATACTCGGAGTGACAAATCCTAATCTCGATCTACATCTTTATAATCATCCAGTTATGTTGTGACGTTTGATAGCACACAAGGCATTCCTCCGGTATTCGGGAGTTGCATAATCTCATAGTCAAAGGAATATGTATATGACATGGAGAAAGCTATAGCAATAAAACTAAACGATCATTATGCTAAGCTAACGGATGGGTCTTGTCCATCACATCATTCTCCTAATGATGTGATCTCGTTCATCAAATGACAACACATGTCTATGGTTAGGAAACTTAACCATCTTTGATTAACGAGCTAGTCTAGTAGAGGCTTACTAGGGACACGGTGTTTTGTCTATGTATCCACACATGTATCAAGTTTCCGGTTAATACTATTGTAGCATGAATAATAAACATTTATCATGATATAAGGAAATATAGAATAACAACTTTATTATTGCCTCTAGGGCATATTTCCTTCACTTCACTCCATGCCTAATATCAACGTCAACATTAACCAAGTAATTATATTCTACCTAATATTAACATGTAGTTTATATCTTGCCGAATATTGACATGCATTGCACATACACAATTATTCCCTTCGTCCGAAAATAAGTGTATTTGATTTAGTACAAAGTTGTACTAAATCAAAGACACTAATTTTGGGATATAGGGAGTATTAGTGACTAATAAAAGCAAGAGATTGCAAATATCTCCATTTATTTTGTTTCCTGCAGGAATTGACAATTTTGAGGGAGGAAATCGAGGAATAAAAGGAACTATGAAGATAGACGATCAACCCATAGCAAATGGAGGCACCACAGCACAACCATGAGAGAAGACGACTCCTCCTACTCATACCACTCTCCGGCGACTCTGTGACATCAGGACAAGATTACTTCCTATAAGGCTCGAGTCTCATTCGCAACAGAATGCTGTAACCCTAATCCATCTCCATAGGCCCCGCCATTCCCATCTCCATCTCGATAGGAATCATCCCCTCGCCATAACCATCACTTGTAATCATGATATATACATCGCCACATTGTAAGGCTATCATCAATCATTCATCTTGAAGTTTGATCTACATTATCTTTCTTTTGTGATTCATCAACGATGTGTGAGTTGTGAGCTCGGGCTATGTGCGGAGGCATAGACTTGCAGCTCCTATGTATTTGTGCACAAGATTGTTGGTATTGACTTTAAGTCCAAATGTATTATGTGTATCACAACGGATTTGTCCATTATCCCTGTCTCATTCTTAGGCCCCACAGGTACCCGGGATCCTTGAGATTGATCTAGGAGGAGGTAAAGTGCAGCTATGCATGGAAAGCTATGCTCAAAGTCGGTGACATTAAGAATGAGTACGATAGTTGAAAGCAATTCCTTGGGGAAATGTGAGCTGCCGTCATTAAACTCGTAATGCTCTGGTATGGAGAAATCCTTCAGAACGATGCCAACCCGGCTCGACGATAAGGGCACATGGTTGGACAATAGAATCGCGATGCACGTTGTTGATCGGCCGCGAGATTATTAGGACACATCCCCCATAACATAAATGTCGACAACACATAGTAGTGGTGTCTACTAGGACCATGTTGAACATATATAGATGAATATCAAGTGCAAGTACAAGGCCGCAAGTAAGACCTTAGCCCTGAACTATTTTACTTTAATAATTTTCTTTGTTATGACTCTGTTTTTGGTTTGGAAAACTGGAACTCTTAAGGGCGACAAAAGCTTGCAAGACTCAACATTCGGATTAGCATTCTTTCCATGGGTTCCATACCCACGATCACCTCTGGGGGAAAAGGCAGGACTATCTACACTGAAGTTGGATCAAAGGTAATTGATATGTCTCCAACGTATCTACAATTTTTGATTGTTCCATGCTATTATAGTATCAATCTTGGATGTTTTATATGCAATTATATATCATTTTTTGGGACTAACCTATTAACCTAGTGCCCAGTGCCAGTTGCTATTTTTTGCTTGTTTTTGGCTTTTTAGGAAATCAATATCAAACAGAGTCCAAACGGAGAAAAAACTTTTGATTAATTTTTTCTGGACCGAAAGAGACCCTAGAAGGTTCGGGAGAAGACCTGATGAGCCACAAGCGAGCGACAAGCTCGAGAGGCGCACCCAGGGGGGGTAGGCTTGTGGGCTCCTCGTGGCACCGCTTGACCTAATTCCGCCTCTATAAATTCTCAAATATTCTCCCGACATCAGAGAGCCACCCGAAATACTTTTTCTGCCGCCCCAAGTTTCCGTTCCCACGAGATCCCATCTGGAGGCCTTCTCCGGTACTCTGCCGGAGGGGGAATCGATCACGGAGGGGCTGTACATCGACCTTGCTGCCCTTCCGATGATGTGTTAGTAGTTCACTACAGACCTATGGGTCCATAGCTAGTAGCTAGATGGCTTCTTCTCTCTCTTTGATCTTCAATACAATCTTAATGTAGGGTGGAACCCTAGATGGCCGATCTTTCACGAAAGGAGCGGATCCCTACGAGGAACGTGATGAACACGAGGGGAAACACGAGGGAAACACGAGAGAAATCACACAACCAACAAGAATAGATCACACATGCGCTAGATCGATGATTACAAAGGTAAGATACAAGATCCAAAGTCAACAACGGATGATACAAACGGTAACCGGTTCTTCTCCGCGAGGAGGTCTTGAATCCACGAGGGGATCTTCCCGTGAGGGGTCTTGAATCCAAGGTGGATCTTCTCCGTAGAGGGGCCGCAGTCTCTCTCGTGGAGTAGATCCGATATGGATGAGCAAAGCTCTATCTCTAAATGAGCTAATCCTTTGCTAACCCTAGAAAGATGGAGGAGAAAGAGTATATATAGTCTAGGGGGTCGAAGGGGTACACGGGCCTCGGCCCTTACTGTGCGCAGACAGGGGTGGCCGGATGTCCGGGCGACGGGCCGGATGTCCGGGGCTTCAGGAGGGGCTGGATGTCCGGGCTGGAGGGTAAAACTTCTGGATGTTTTCTGTCGTCGATGCCGGATTTCCGGGGGAAGGGCCGGATGTCCGGGCTTTGGTGAGGCGCCGGATGTCCGGGGCTGGCGCCAGATGTCCGGCCGCTGATGCTGTTGGCCGTCTGTTGGTGCAGCTCCTTGGCGGCTGCACAGGCGCCGGATGTCCGGCCTTTGGCCCGGCTGTCCGGCCGCTGTAGCTTCAGCAGCTCCGTCTTCTTCCGTCGTCGCTTCCAGGCCTCCCTCGCGGATGGTGTAGTTGTACCTTGGCGCTTGCACTCCTCCTCGTCGTCCGTAGTGTTCCGACAATACCTATGCATGCACACGAGTGGAGTGTCAAGTAGTATACCATCCTCGAAGGGGTCAAGTGAGCACGTGTAAAGGAGATGATTCACCTTTGCGTATGTGAAGTAGATGTCGCACGTGTCACTCGCCGAATGGACTCTTGACATGGTGATGTCCATTGGATGCTCTGCATCATCTCCCCTCCCTTGGGAAAGATCCGACCTCGGATCGAAAACCAAATCACCATGGAAAAGAGATGGCTTCGCCGTGTAGAAGTGGACGTTCACCAAGTACGTGTCATCTTGAAGCTCGAAATGGGCACTCTCCAATGTCGCACCGTCTTGTGATTCCTTCAAAAGGAGTAAGGACAACAAACACTTGGAAAAACAAATGTGGTTAGGGTTAGTGCAAAACCAAGCATTCAAGAGGTGATTCACCAAACAAGTGTCGTCATCATGCAAAGCATATGGTGTGACAAAGGATTGAGACATGGCATGTAAGTATATCAATCGAGCACAAGCAAAGATATCATGGGGGCAAGCATGTAAATTGGAGGTAGAGATGCAAATATGTGTGTCAAGAGAATAAGCATGTACCTCAGGTTCATAGCAAGCATGGGCAAAGCGCTCAATGAAAGGTCTATGGTAGGCATAGGAATCATTCACGATACCTAAGAAGATGAGATGTCTAAACACATGGGTTAAGTGCAAGACAATCCAAGCATAATGTGCATAGGGTGTAGTGAACATAGTGTGGCACTCAACACAATAGAAAGAGCAATTGTTCATCATGTGTGAGGCAATCAAGTCAATCATGTGACAAGAAATGGGACATGGCATATGTGAAGGGATGACATTGTTGCAACCAAACATATGAGAGGAGCAAGTAATCCAAGAATTGGATGCAACACACAAGGCATATATATCATGATGCATGGGACGGTGAAAATGACAAGTCGAAGCAAGATCTCTATCAAGTGTGCAATCAAGTGGTCCAAGATGAACAATAAGTCTCATGGTGCAAGCAACACAAGTAGTATGATCCGCAATATCCATGCTCAAGAAAGATATCACCTTGATGGCGTGTCCTTGTGCATTCTTCACAATGCCGAAGTGGTAGGAAAGGTGGCTTAGAAACGAGTCGTGGTCGAATGTATGAGGCTCGCTCTCGAGAGGTCGAATGGTCAACTCACATGAAGCGGAAGTCGACACAAAGTCCAAGTATCCTACACACGCACACAACAAAACAAAGAACGTATGCGCATGGTAGATAAACACATCATCCATCATGATGGTTTTCTTCTCTTGCACATAGCCATTAGAAACACAAGTGCATGAATAATATGATGCAATAATGGCTATATTCATGGCACGAGGAATATGGTGCAAAGAGGTAAGGCAAGCATGCTTCACAAGAAATATGTCAAAATCTCCAAATATATGTGAGAATGCTATGGGGGCAAACTCATTATCAAGACTAAGGGCATTGGTGCACTCAATACATGTCAAATCATCTATCATGATAGAGGCAATATATGGAGAGATATGACAAGAAGCAATAACAATCATGTGCAAAGCATGTAGGTGGTTGTCATCAACCGAATGAAATGAGCAAGTATCAATCATTGGTGATGCAACAAGGCAAGCAATAGTAATCAAGTCGTGCAAACTAGTGGAGCGAAGATGCAACACACTAGAGGGAATCATGGCAATCATGTCATGTGAGTAAAGAATAGGCATAGGCAATGTAGATGACATATCACAAGCACGAACACAAATCAAGATCATAGTATCATCATAGGCATGGGGCACAAAGCAATCATGGCAATAACAAATAATATCTCCACCACATTTGCAAATACACATACAAGTACTAGAATCAATCATCATGTGTAATGCAAAGCATGGGTCACAAATGCATGGCAAAGGCATAGGAATGGGCATATCATGCAAAGTGAACATGACAAAATGGGCAAAGGATATATAATGGACAACAACCCATAACCATGTGAGGGACATGTAAAAGAAATGCGCGAAGTGTTTGCGCGAAGTGAGCGGTGGGAAAGGCAATCCATGGGATCCCAAGTCATCATTGCTCTCTAGAGCTCGTTTTGTCAACTCGTGGGATTGCGAGGTTGACAAGTATTCATGGGTACCTACACAAAAGAGACACAAACCAAAGAAATTGTGAGCGTGGTAAATGTACACATCATCCATCATGATGTGTATGTTCAAGTGAGTGTTAGCACAAGATAAGCATCGCTCAAAGAAATTTGATGCATGGTATAAGAACATGTCATCCATCATGAAAGAATAGTTGTAATGTATGACACGATGGGGATGCAAATTGAGCATACTAGTATATGGCACAACAATATCATTATGATTCATGGGGAGCATATTGTGCACATAATTATTGGGATCATGCAATGGATAGGATGGATCAAAATCTCCTAAAATGTATGAGGAAACTATGGGGGTCTCCTCGTGAGCAATATTGTAATCATATGGAGAAAATGGACAACATCCACAACAATGCATATCCGAAGCTAGGTGGTCATGGCATGGCATATGAGATAAATGATGCAAAGGGAGCATGTCAATATCATCACAAGAAAAACAAATGCCAATAACCATGGGCTTGTCATATATGCCATATGTGCAAATTGGGTTAATTTTAATGGCATATGCATAGTCACTACGAAGAGATTGCAAATATGACATATGATTGATCTCATGCATAGCATATGACAAGTCAAGCGGATTGTCAAACATGATGTGACCTAAAGAATTGTCACAAGGAATCCTTTGTAACATGGCATCACAACTAATAGACTCCACATGGCAATCATCATACTCATCATAAATGGGTAAATCATCCCATGGGGAAATCTCACTAGCATGAAGCAAGGTAATAGGTGGATCAACATCATGCAAGCAATCAATGTCAAGAATGTCCACTAGTGGGACTAGAGCATCACCGTCACCTATGTTACCTTGTTCATTCCACTCAAGTGGTGTAGGTGAGGTGGGAAAGACCAAATGGTGGTCTTCTTCATCTTGATGGAACCATGTGGGGGGTGCATCATATTCCACCATGGCCATCGTCATGCCCATAGGAAGGACGAAGTCGTCGTGAATCGGCGCGTCATCATAAATGAGACCTAGCACCAAATGAGAAGACACAACAGAGGTAGAGGTTAAGTCGTTAGAGTTCAAAATCTCCTCACTCTCTCTATGTGGTGGTTCACTCACTCCCTCAAAATAGGTGCACTCAATCGCACATATGGTGGAGTCACTCATCTCACTCAAGTGGTGGGGGTTGTGGATCTCCTCACATGGGAATTGGGGCAACACATCGGATATGGGGCTAGTGGTGAAGTCACTCTCACTCTCAATATGGTGGCACAAGTCACTCAAGTCATCATACGTCGCCGTGGTCGAAGTGAAATACTCAACCATCTCATCGCCATCGCCGTGGATGAAGGCCGAAGATGGCACATCATCACTCTCGCGTCCTAAGATGGAAGCATCATCCTTGCTCGTCACCATGTCGCTTGCCTCAAAAGCTTGGTCCTTGAAGGTCTCCGTAGTCGTACTCGTCGCCGCACCATCTTGAAAAAGAGTCGTGGAGGACTCGGCATCATCAATGCCACAAAGAGGAATGGCGGTGAAGTCGAACTTGGGAGCATCGTCTTGGAGCTCGTCGGGCTTGGACATCTTGGTGGTACTAGCCTCATGCTCGTCGTCTTTGATTTTGGTCTTCGAGAAGTGTGCTTGGGGTAGAGAAGCCTTGGCCTTCATGAGTTCTTGTTCCGCCTTGAGAGCACCAATGTAGTTGTCGTCGAGGGACTTGTAGTTCTCGAGGAAGATAGTCTTGGAGATGGCATTGTTCAATCCCATCATGAAGTGGAACTTCATTGACATGGGGTCGTCCACGCCGGCTCGTCGCAAGGCAATCTTCATCTCCTTGAAGTACGCGTCGATGGACTTGGATCCTTGGTTGGTGTTCTCCAATTGGCATAGACGTTGTTCCGTGTAGGTTGGAGGCACAAACTCTCGCCGCAAAGCTTTCTTCGTCTTGGGCCAACTCATGTCGTAGGTTTCCGAAGGTGTGTGAAGCCACCATGTCGAGGCGTAGTCGTGGAAGTTTCTTGTGGCGCACTTCACTTGATCTTCGGGAGGAACTTGATGTAGCTTGAGGTAGTCGTCCATTAGGTGCTCCCACTCGAGATACTCCTCGGGTTCTTGAGTCCCATAGAAAGGAATCGCATGGTCGGTGTCGAGGTCGTAGTAGCTCGTGGAAGTAGCGGACTTGAGCTTGGGGAGCTTCTCTTGAGCGTAGTCTTGAGGTGCTTGTTGGCGAAGATGCCGTATATCCGAAGGCGAAGATGCCTTGAAGTCGCTTGGCGAAGATGCCAAGGGAGATGGTGAAGTCGTTGAGCGGTTGTTGGTGTAGAGCTCTTGACCTTCACGTTCTTGGTGGTGATGGTGTCGATGCCGATGTGACCTTGCCGGAGATGGTAGCTCGGAGGCATGTGCTCTTGAGCGTCTTCTCGAAGATGAGGAAGATCGCTTGTATGACTTGATGAGGGATTTGATCTCCTCCATTTGAGCTTGCATCTTGTCGTCGTTGGAGTTGTTCGTGGCATCGAACTCATCGTTGTTGTAGACCGAAGGTGAAATGCCTTGCCTATCCATCACAAGACTCGAGCAAATGTGAGTGGGAGAAAGAGAAGAACGATACCAAATGTACCTTGACCGATTTTGAAGATGGATCAATGATCACTCAATGTGTAACAAGGAAATAGCACAATTGGTACCAATTCTTGTCGGTTTCTCACACCTACACAAGTAAGGCTTATAGTGGAGCTCGGTGAGGATAGTGGCACAAAAAATTTGATGCAAAATGTTAGCAAGGGTCAATAATTTTGAAAAAGATTCACAAATTCGCAAGTGAAACAAGTAGACCAATAGCAAAGAGTGGCACACGGAAACACACACACACGGATAGATAAATGGGGTCGTGCAACCAAGGAATGAGCACAAAATGTGGAGTCCACGGAAAACGCTCGTGTTGCACAACTCAAGAGAGACGCTAGCACGATTGCTCAATAGGCGGATACGACACTTGTGCACAACCTATGATATGCAAAATGGATAAACTTCTATCCCAAGTATGCTATGTATGTATGGTTCCCGGTGTTTCTCTCAAGATGATCCAAGATGATCGGATATGACAATCTTATATGCAATGTGGTATGATGCTATGGCACTTGCTTACAAGCTTCTTTTCTCTTCTCTTTTGCTTAAAAGCTTATTCTTTTTTTTGTATGGCCACTTTGCAAAATGCACAAACCAAGATAGCAATTGTGTATATGCGGGAACAATCTTGTGACACAAGATATGATATGATGATACCAATATGATATCGTATGTATGCAATGTATGGTGTAGATCACTAATGTGCACAAGTAACGTTGCCGGCAATACTCAAATGGCTAGTCTCGATAGGCAAGTGACGCAAAATGGGCTAGGGGTTATCAATGCAATTGCAAGGGGAATATACAATGGTGTCGTCGAGGTTACCGTCCTTGGCGATGATGAGTGGCGGTGTTCTTGATGTAGATACCAAGATGATGGAGACTCGTCCCTAAGTGGTCGAAACACCTTAGGAAACGGAAAAACCACAACTCAAAATCTCAAGGACAAAAGTCAAACGATGGTAGTGTAAGCGGTGGTGGTTTTGCGGAAGCTCAATGGGATTGCGAAAATGCAATGATTGGTTTTGGGACACAATGCGGAAGTGGAGGGTAAGGTGGTGAACTATACACGGTGTCGGAATTGGAAGCACGGTCCCTAAGTAGCCGAAACACCTTAGGAGACGCAACTCACAACACAAACAAAATTGGGTTAAGTTAGGGTGGCGGAAGTGTATGGTGGGTAAGCCTATGCGGAAGTTATGGTGGTGGTTGATGAAGAAGCAACCGTCCCTAAGTATCCTAAACACCTTAGGAGACTCGAATCACAACTCAAACAACCACAAATGCTATGGGGAACAAAATAGGTGAGGTTGCGGAAATCGGTGGTGGTTATGCGGAAGTTATGGTGGAAACCCTAGGCAAAGATGCCAAAGTGCCGAAAATTTGATGGAGTCAAATGGTGATGGGACCTATCTAGAGGGATAGAGGATGTCAATAGCTACTCAACGAGCTAAAGAACACGAAAATCGGACTCCGGATGTGGAAGTTATGCACAAAACGGTGAAACGGAAAAGCTGAAATGTACAGGGGTCGGACATCCGGGGCTTTGGCCGGATTTCCGGGACCTGATGTCCAGAACCGCGTGCGAAAATGCGCTCCAGGAGCCGGATGTCCAGGGGGCCAGATGTCCGGGGCTACGGGCCGGATGTCCGGGCTCCAAATCCGAGGATGAACTCGAGGAACTCGATTTTGGGGGCGGAAATTGATGATTTCAAGGGCAAAATTGGAGAGATTTCGTGGATGGAAAGTGGGGAAAATTGGGGGAAAGCTAGATCCACTAGTAAAAAAGCAAATTCATGGATCAAAATCAACAAAACATCATGAAACCAACAAATCACAAAAAAAATTTGGGGCTATTTTTGGTGGGGATTTTCGAAATTGGGGAAGAAATCAACAAAACTAGGCTAGAAAACACAACGAGGGGGGGGGGGCTCCGAAATCGTGATCAACGTGGCTTTGATACCAAGATGATGTAGGGTGGAACCCTAGATGGCCGATCTTTCACGAAAGGAGCGGATCCCTACGAGGAACGTGATGAACACGAGGGGAAACACGAGAGAAATCACACAACCAATAAGAATAGATCACACATGCGCTAGATCGATGAACACAAAGGTAAGATACAAGATCCAAAGTCAACAACGGACGATACAAACGGTAACCGGTTCTTCTCCGTGAGGAGGTCTTGAATCCACGAGGGGATCTTCCCGTGAGGGGTCTTGAATCCAAGGTGGATCTTCTCCGTAGAGGGGCCGCAGTCTCTCTCGTGGAGTAGATCCGATATGGATGAGCAAAGCTCTATCTCTAAATGAGCTAATCCTTTGCTAACCCTAGAAAGATGGAGGAGAAAGAGTATATATAGTCTAGGGGGTCGAAGGGGTACACGGGCCTCGGCCCTTACTGTGCGCAGACAGGGGTGGCTGGATGTCCGGGCGACGGGCCGGATGTCCGGGGCTTCAGGAGGGGCTGGATGTCCGGGCTGGGGGCCGGATGTCCGGGCTGGAGGGTAAAACTTCTGGATGTCTTCTGTCGTCGATGCCGGATTTCCGGGGGAAGGGCCGGATGTCAGGGCTTTGGTGAGACGCTGGATGTCCGGGGCTGGCGCCGGATGTCCGGCCGCTGATGCTGTTGGCCGTCTGTTGGTGCAGCTCCTTGGCGGCTGCACAGGCGCCGGATGTCCGGCCTTTGGCCCGGATGTCCGGCCGCTGTAGCTTCAGCAGCTCCGTCTTCTTCCGTCGCCGCTTCCAGGCCTCCCTCGCGAATGGTGTAGTTGTACCTTGGCGCTTGCACTCCTCCTCGTCGTCCGTAGTGTTCCGACAATACCTATGCATGCACACGAGTGGAGTGTCAAGTAGTATACCATCCTCGAAGGGGTCAAGTGAGCATGTGTAAAGGAGATGATTCACCTTTGCGTATGTGAAGTAGATGTCGCACGTGTCACTCGCCGAATGGACTCTTGACATGGTGATGTCCATAGGATGCTCGCATCAAATGTTCTCCTCAATCTTCTTGGAGATCTATTCGATGTAATGAATTTTTGAGGTGTGTTAGTTGGGATCCAATGAATTGTGAGTTTATGATCAAAGTATTCATGAATATTATTTGAGTTTTTTCTGAACTCTTTTATGCACGATTGTTATAGCATTGTATTTCTCTCCGATCTATTGATTGGCCAACTAGGTTGATTTTTCTTACAATGGGAGAGGTGCTTTGTGATAGAGGCAAAGGTGTCCCATCTTTCGATGAGATGGTGATTATCGTTTTCGGGGGAGTAGACTTTGACGATCCAACTACGAACGTGCGAGGACGTCACGCCTTAGCAATCGCTAAACCAACTCCGAGAGGTTATTGACCACGCCGGAGCATGATCAACCTGACCACGAGGGTCTATTTCCTACAAGCAAACAAAGAACAAGCAAGAAACTGAGATTGCAATCTGGATATTGCGAATGTAAGATAAAGCTTTATTGATCAAGGTGGGGTTCTGTGACGTCTTGGTCTAGTCGTTGAACACAAACGAAGTACACGAAGTTGCAGCTACGGCGAACTTTAATATAAAAAAACCCAAAGTCTAAACGGTACCCTAAGGGCTGTATATATGGAGGAAGAGGGGGGAATTTTGTGGCCCTTGAAGGAGGGGGTCCGAAACCAACCCTAACTCTTGTTTCCCCACACATACGGACTCTAAAAACAGCCTATACTCAAGCATTTAGAAATTAGATGGGCCTGGCCCGATAATAAGGTGACACAAGACCTATAATAGCCTCTGGACGAAATTTATGAAGTGGCATCTTGTATATTTTGTCCAAGGCTTCACGCACTCATTATGGTGGCTTCAAAGTCCTGAAATAATCACTTGTTACTCTGTTCTTGTTCCCCTTGTGCTTGCCATCATCTCCATGCTTGATCTTGCTCCAATGATCATCCTTCTTGTCCAAGCTAGGCCCTTCATTTGTAAGCAAGACAAATGTATCCAATTTAGGCAGCATCATATTCTCACGAACATTAGAATCATTACCAAGAAACGAAAGTACCTGATAATTAAATTAGTGTGCGCAAGCTCTAGTAGTTCGTCCTATATATGTATCAGTAGGGGCTGTGGGTGTAACTTTGTTAGTGATGTCCTCATCAACGTATGTATGGTTCCCGGTGTTGCACACACGATGATCCAAGATGATCAAGTATGATACCATATGATATATTGTAATGCACTATGATACGATGCTATGGCTCTTGCTTACAAGCTCTTTGTTCACTCTTTCTCTTTGCTTAAAAGCTTATTGTTTTTTTTGATATGGCCACTTTGCGAAATGCACAAACCAAGATAGCAATTTTGTATATGCGGGAACAATCTTGTGACAGAAGAGATGATATGATACCAATATGATATGGTATGTATGCAATGGAAGGTGTATCGATGATCACTAATGTGCACAAGTAACGTTGCCGGCAATACTCAAATGGCTAGTCTCGATAGGCAAGTGACGCAAAAATGGGCAAGGGGTTAACAATGAAATTGCAAGGGGAATATATAATGATGTCGCCGAGGTTACCGTCCTTGGAGATGATGAGTGCCAGTGTTCGTGATGTCGAGCCGTTCCTAGTTAGCTGAAACACCCTAGGAAACGAAAAAACCGCAAACTCAAAATCTTCAAAGGCAAATGTCAAATGGTTGTAGCGGAAAGCGGTGGTGGTTGCGGGAGTATTGGTGGAAACCCCGTCAAAATGGGTTATGGTGGCGGAAAGGTATGATGGGCTATACACGATGTCGGAGTTGAAAGCATGGTCCCTAAGTAGCCTAAACACCTTAGGACACACAAGCCACAACTCAAACAAACTCAAACAAAATTGGGTTAGGTTGCGGAAGTCGGTGGTGGTTATGTGGATGATGTGGTGGAAGCCCTAGACAAAGATGCCAAAGTGCCAAAACTTTATGGAGTCAAATGGTGTTGAGACCTATCTAGAGGGATAGAGGATGTCAATAGCTACTCAACGAGCTAAAGAACGCAAAAATCGGACTCCGGATGTGAAAGTTATGGTCAAAACGGTGAAACGGGGAAGGCTGAAATCCCAGGGGCCGGACATCCGGGGTCAGGGGATGGATGTCCGGGGTCTATCTAGTCAGAGAGCGCTGATTTTGCGTTCCAGGGGCCAGATGTCCGGCCGGGGACCCGGATGTCCGTCTCGATGGCCCGGATGTCCGGCCCAACGATTCCAGATCTCATTTGGGGCGGAAATTTTCGAATTGGGGGCGGAAATTGATGATTCCAAGGGCAAAATTGGAGAGATTTCGTGGATGGAAAGTCGGGAAATTTGGGGATATGCTAGATCCACTTGAAACCAAGCAAATCCATGGATCAAATCCAACAAAACATCATCAAACCAACAAATCACACAAAATTTGGGGCTATTTTGGTGGGGATTTTCGAAATTGTGGAAGAACACAACAAAATCAAGCTAAAAAACAAGGGGTAGGGGCTCCAAATACGTGATCAACGTGGCTCATGATACCATATGATACGGGGCTAACCCGGTGTAGGACGATCTTTCACGATTGGAGTGGGATCCCTCGAAGAACACGAAGAACACAAAGAGCACGGGGAAGAACGGAGAGAAATCAGAAGGGGAAACACTCAAGAACAAGTCCAATCGCACATCCACTAGACAATCAAACACACAAGATCCACAAGGTACATGAACAACAAAGGGAAAGATACAAGGTAAAGTCCATCTCCAAGAGGAGGTCTTGAAGGTAGAGTTCATCCCAAATCCAAAGGAGATGGGGACTTGAATCCTAGAAGGATCTTCCCACAAAGGGGGTCTTGAATCCCTCGGGATCTTCTCACATGGAGGTCTTGAACTCCATGAGAGTGGTCTCTCTCTCTCTCTCTCAAGAGTAGAGTAGAGTGGTACAAGGAGCAAAGCTCCATATGAAATGAGCTATCACTTTGCTAACCCTAGAGGTGGAGGTGGAGTATATATAGTCTAGGTGGGCGAAGGGGTACATGGGCTTCGGCCCTTTACTGTGCGCAGACAGACGGGGCCGGATGTCCAGGCGTCAGCCAGATGTCCGGGCCTTCCCGAGGGGCCGGATGTCCGGGGCCTGTAGGTACTTGGCGGCTGGGCGGATGCTGTGGGTGATGCTCCAGGGGCCGGATGTCCGGGTCCTGGGGGCTGTCTCCGTCTTCTTTCATCGTCGCTTCTACGCTTCCCTCGCGGATGGTGTAGTTTTTCCTTGGCGCTTGCACTCCTCCTCGTCGTCCGTAGTGTTCCGACAATACCTATGCATGCACACGAGTGGAGTGTCAAGTAGTATACCATCCTCGAAGGTGTCAAGTGAGCACGTGTAATGGAGATGATTCACCTTTGTGTATGTGAAGTAGATGTCGCACGTGTCACTTGATGAAAAGACTCTTGACATGGTGATGTCCATAGGATGCTCCGCATCAACGTCGCTCACGTTGTACTTGTCGGGCGGGATGTTGATCTTGTAACCGTTGTTGTTGTAGCGTGCTAGCACCTTGAAGGGTCCATCGGCTCGTGGTAGAAGTTTGGACTTGCGTTCTTTGGGGAAGCGTTCCTTGCGAAGGTGTAGCCACACAAGATCTCCAATGTTGAATATCATGGGTTGCTTGTTGACGTTGAGCTTGGTCGTGAGTCGTTGTACTTGGCGCTCGATGGTGTGCCTTGTGTCTTCATGCATCTTCTTGAGATAGTTCACTCGTGCACTAGCGTCCATATTGATGCGCTCTTGTAGTGGTAGAGGAAGAATGTCCAATGGGGACAATGGGTTGAAACCGTAGACGACCTCGAAGGGGGACTTGCCGGTAGTCGAATGTCTTACACAGTTGTATGCGTACTCGAAGGGGGACTTGCCGGTAGTCGAATGTCTTACACGGTTGTAGGCGTACTCGGCGATGGGTAGGCACTCTTCCCACTCCTTGATGTTACTCTTGATCAAGACACGTAGTAGAGTGGAGAGTGTTCGGTTCGTCACTTCTGTTTGGCCGTCGGTTTGAGGATGGTATGCCGTGGAGAATAGTAGGTTGATTCCGAGCTTGGCGCATAAGGCCTTCCAAAAGTAACTCAAGAACTTGACGTCGCGGTCCGAGAGAATCGTCTTTGGTACTCCATGTAGGCGCAAGATTTCTCTACAAAAATGATTTGCAACATGTGAAGCATCGTCTATCTTGTTGCAAGGAATGAAATGAGCCATTTTTGAGAATCGGTCCACAACAACAAACACGGAATCCTTTCCATTTCTAGTCCTAGGCAAACCAAGTACAAAATCCATGCTAATATCTTCCCATGGGTGATATGGAATTGGAAGGGGTGTATATAGACCATGAGATTGAGCTTTGGTCTTAGCTTTGCGACATGGCGAACATCGGGTGGTGAAGCGTGAGACGTCGCGGAACATCTTGGGCCAAAAATAGTTCTTGGAGAGCGTAGCGAATGTCCTGTCGTGTCCGAAGTGTCCCATTAGTCCTCCTTCATGAGATTCTTGCAAAAGTAACAAACGAAGAAAAGACTCGGGGATGCAAAGTTTGTTAGCTCTCATAAGATAATCATCTTTGATGTAATAGCGTTCCCAAGATGTATGCGTCAAACACTTGGCATAAGGAATAGCAAAATTAGGATCATGCTCATACAAGTCTTTTATGTGCTAAAAGCCAATGACATTCAATTCAAGTTTAGTAGCAAGCATGCATATACGGTTGGTATACTTGATGACATATGGAAATGACTCAATGAATTCACTCCATTTAGCATGACGCTTGTTCAACTTAGTTTGGCCCTTAAGATACTTAAGCATTCCATGATCGGTATGAATGATAAATTCATGAGGGCAAAGATAATGTTCCCATTCACGCAAAACTCACACTAAAGCCTATAACTCTTTGTCATAGATGGGATAGTCGAGTTGCATTCCAGAGAGTTTCTCACTAAAGTATGCTATGGGGCGCTTCTCTTGCGTTAACACACCTCCTATGCCATTACCGCTGGCATCGCAATGAACTTCAAAAGGTTTGTCAAAGTTGGATAAAGCAAGCACGGGAGCATGAGTAAGCAAATTCTTAAGTTCGTTAAATGCGGTATCTTGGGATGGCCCCCAAACAAATGGCGCATTTTTCTTACTCAAAGCATGCAAAGGTGAAGCTATGGTGCTAAAAATCCTTCACAAATCTACGATAGAAACCGGCTAAACCAAGAAAACTACGCACTTGTTGCAAGTTGGTTGGTTGGGGCCAAGTTTTAATAGCATTGATCTTAGATTCATCTACATGAACACCCTTAGGGGATACAACAAAACCCAAGAAAACAAGCTTATCAACTCCAAAAAGGCATTTGTCCATAGTAGCTTAAAGGTTCTCTTTCCTAAGGGTTTGCAACACGGTTCTAAGATGGGTGACATGATCTTTGAAAGATTTGCTAAAAACAAGAATATTGTCAAAGTATACCACAACAAATACACCAATATAGGGTCGATGAACAAAATTCATGACTGTCATGAAAGTACCGGGTGCTTTGGATAAACCCATTGGCACAACAAGCCATTCATATAAGCCAAATCTGGTCTTAAATGCGGTTTTCCATTCATCACCTTCTTGGATGAGTATTTGATAGTAGGCACTCTTAAGATCAATCTTAGAGAAAATGGTAGCTCCGCTAAGCTCATCTAGCATATCATCTAAGCGTGGAATAGGGTAACGATAACGCACGGTAATAGCATTGATAGGACGACAGTCGGAACACATGCGATATGTACCATCTTTCTTGGGAACAAGGATTGCCGGAACGGCACAAGGGCTCAAACTTTCTCGTACATGTCCGTTGTCGATGAGTTGTTGTACTTGCCATTGGATCTCCTTAGTTTCCTCGGGGTTGACACGGTAGGGATCCATGTTAGGAAGGGGTGCTCCGAGGATGAGGTCGATTCGATGTTCAATGCCTCGTAGTGGTGTGCTACCTCTTGAGCATGCGTTGGTTTTCCCTTGAAGAGGAAAGGGTGATGCAGCAAAGTAGCGTAAGTATTTCCCTCAGTTTTTGAGAACCAAGGTATCAATCCAGTAGGAGACTACACGCAAGTCCCTAGTACCTGCACAAACAATCAAGAACCTTGCAACCAACGCGATAAAGGGGTTGTCAATCCCTTCACGGCCACTTGCAAAAGTGAGATCTGATAAAGATAATAAGATAAATATTTTTGGTATTTTTGTTGTATAGATTGGAAAATAAAGATTGCAAAATAAACGTCGACAGAAATAGCTAGTTGACGGGAGATTAATATGATGGAAAATAGACCCGGGGGCCATAGGTTTCACTAGTGGCTTCTCTCAAGATAACATGTATTACGGTGGGTGAACAAATTACTGCCGAGCAATTGATAGAAAAGCGCATAGTTATGATGATATCTAAGGCAATGATCATGAATATAGGCATCACGTCCGTGTCAAGTAGACCGAAATGATGCTGCATCTACTACTATTACTCCACACATCGACCGCTATCCAGCATGCATCTAGAGTATTAAGTTCATAAGAACGGAGTAACGCATTACACAAGATGACATGATGTAGAGGGATAACCTCAAGCAATATGATATAAACCCCATATTTTTATCCTCGATGGCAGCAATACAATACGTGCCTAGCTGCCCCTGCTGTCACTGGGAAAGGACACCACAAGATTGAACCCAAAGCTAAGCACTTCTCCCATTGCAAGAAAGATCAATCTAGTAGGCCAAACTAAACCGATATTCGAAGAGACTTGCAAAGATATCAAATCATGCATATAAGAATTCAGAGAAGAATCAAATAATATTCATAGACAATCAAGTTCATAAACCCACAATTCATCGGATCTCGGCAAACACACCGCAAAAAGAGTTACATCGAATAGATCTCCAAGAAGATCAAGGAGAACTTTGTATTGAGATCCAAAGAGAGAGAAGAAGCCATCTAGCTAATAACTATGGACCCGAAGGTCTGTGGTAAACTACTCACACATCATCGGAGAGGCTATGGTGTTGATGTAGAAGCCCTCCGTGATTGAATCCCCCTCCGGCAGTTCGCCGGAAAAGGCCCCAAGATGGGATCTCACGGGTACAGAAGGTTGCGGCGGTGGAAAATAGGTTTCGTGGCTCTCCCCGAAGGTTTCAGGGTAGAAGAGTATATATAGGCGAAAGAAGTAGGTCGGTGGAGCTGCTAGGGGCCCACGAGGGTGGGGGGCGCGCCCTCCTGCCTCGTGGCCGCCTCATGGCTTTCTTGACCTCCACTCCAAGTCTCCTGGATTGTGTTTGTTCCAAAAACGATCCTCGCAAAGGTTTCATTCCGTTTGGATTCCGTTTGATATTCTTTTTCTGCGAAACACTGAAATAGGCAAAAAATAGCAATTTGCACTGGGCCTTTGGTTAATAGGTTAGTCCCAAAAATAATATAAAAAAGGTATATTAAAGCCAAGTAAACATCCAAAACAGATAATATAAAAGCATGGAACAATCAAAAATTATAGATACGTTGGAGACGTATCAAGCATCCCCAAGCTTAATTCCTGCTCGTCCTCGAGTAGGTACATAATTTTTGATGTGGAATGCTACCTAACATAATTTTCCATGTAATTTTCTTTATTGTGGCATGAATGTTCAGATCCGAAAGATTCAAGACAAAAGTTTAATATTGACATAAAAATAATAATACTTCAAGCACACTAACTAAGCAATTATGTCTTCTCAAAATAACATGGCCAAAGAAAGCTTATCCCTACAAAATCATATAGTTTGGCTATGCTTCGTTTTCGTCACACAAAATGCTCTCATCATGCACAACCCCGATGACAAGCCAAGCAATTGTTTCATACTTTAGTATGCTCAAACTTTTTCAACTTTCATGCAATACATGAGCGTGAGCCATGGACATAGCACTATGGGTGGAATAGAATATAATGATGGGGGTTGTGTGGGGAAGACAAAAAAGGAGAAAGTCTCACATTGACGCGGCTAATCAACGGGCTAGGGAGATGCCCATCAATTGATGTCAATGCAAGGAGTAGGGATTGCCATGCAACAGATGCACTAGAGCTATAAATGTATGAAAGCTCAACAAAAGAAACTAAGTGGGTGTGCATCCAACTTGCTCACGAAGACCTAGGGCATTTGAGGAAGCCCATCGTTGGAATATACAAGCCAAGTTCTATCATGAAAAATTCCCACTACTATATGAAAGTGACAAAATAAGAGACTCTCTATCATAAAGATCATGGTGCTACTTTGAAGCACAAGTGTGGAAAAAGTGTAGCGACCAGACCTCAAACAGTCCGATCTCTGTGCATAAGTGTCATCCATGGGTCGGTAATGCTGACACACACAGTACTTGAAGGATTTACAACAGAGTAGCAATCACACACTTATTACATCAGATGTCTCAAAAGAGAACTTATTACAATAAATATGGCTTAAGGCCATCTAAAACGATAACAGCGGAAGGCTTGGAAGATAAAGTGAGTCCATCAACTCCAACGGCATCACTGAGTCCATAACCGGGGACACGGCTAACCATGATTAGTTTGTACACTCTGCAGAGGTTTGCGCACTTTTCCCCACAAGACTCGATCTCCTCCGTTTGATTTCTCGCACTACATGATGTTTGAGAAACGGATGACCGAGACACAGTCTTTCAGAAGCGTTAGCACCTTACGATGGGTAGACCGTACCACCTACATCCCCTACATCTGCTAGTCTACCACTGTAAGAGTTCACACGACTTAATCAACTATGCTAGAGCCCATAATAGCTTGTGGCTGCACATGGAAGTTTCTAGTATGAATAATCTCATGATCCCTTTGAGCCTGGGTGGCGGTCCATAGGAGAATCACACGGTACCCCGGGATTTCCAAAAAAATATAGGCAATCACTGGGTACCCCAGGTGCCTCAATCCACCCAGATGTGTATTTAAGTTGCCACCTTAAGTTTAACCATTAATTAACAACCTCACATCTGTCATGAATAACTCAACCTAATCCACGTCTACGAGCATAACATAGCAATATAATCATAACGTAGAAGTAACTCCCAGGGTTTGATAATAAACAGGTGAATAGGTACTACCTCAGCTACTTCCCAACCCACAATTTAATTCAGATCCTAACCAGGCAATTGTTTGGGGATTGATCTAATGTAGTAAAACCGGGTAGTAAAGAGGTATGATCAAAGTGTTACTTGCCTTGCTGATGATCCGCGAAACCTAGAGACTTGTAGTAGCACACTTCACACTCCGGGTACTCTATCGCAAACAAACAAACATACAATAAGCAAACAAGCAAGGGCACGGGTAAAACTCAAATAAGAGATCTAACCAGAAAGTTCAACTTAAGAACTCCGGTTTGCAAAAAGAATCAAATCAAACAAAGCAACAAAACTCAAAGGGCGAAAACAAGCTTCATTTACTAATCTAGACTAAAGTCAAATTTTACAGTAGCAAAAACTTGTTTAAGTTGGCTAAACAGAAAGAGGGTTTCGAGACAAAACTCTAGGCGCTTGAATCGCCTGATTCCGATAAACGAGCGAAAAGCTATATTAGAACGAAAATCGGATCAGAAATCGCGATCGAAAATAATCGCGGAAAATCCGAGAAAAAGAAAAACTGACGAACAGGCTAACGAACGAACGTTCGCTGTCTGCGACTAAACGGTGAAAACCGTTCGTTAAAACGAACGTACATATGAACGTTCGCTAAATAACTAAACCAATAAAAATAAACCTAACCGATCTAAAAAAAACGAAAACTAGGGTTTATGAAATAAAACCGATCGTTTTTTTAGAAAAAACCGGCAGCTACCTCGAACTCCGGCGGGCGGCGGCTCCGGCGGCG
>NC_057799.1:283251954-283259928 GCF_018294505.1 Triticum aestivum | reverse complement strand
GGGTACAACCCGAAGTCGGTTTGACTTTTTTTAATTAATTCCGACATGCAGAAAAAGAAAGAAAAGAAATACTAAACAGACTTCAAAAATCCCAAAATAAATTTTCCCCGTCCTCTAAAAATAGGCCAGACAAGGTGAACATTTATTTGGGCCTAAAATTCAATTTTGAAAAACACATATTTTTCCTAATTCAAATAAAATAGCGACAAAACTCCGAATAAAAATCTTATTTGATTTTAATATTAAATCTCTGATATTTCTTTATTTTGAGGAAGTCATTTTATCCTCTATCTTTTATTTTTAATAAAAGAAATATTTCAGAGAAAAATAACTAAAATCAAACGATCCTCTTTTCAAAATTCGAGAAAAACTCGAATATGAAAATAACGAAATCCCCAACTCTCTCCGTGGGTCCTTGAGTTGTGTAGAATTTCTAGGATCAACCAAAATGCAAATAAAAATATGATATGCAATGATGATCTAATGCTTAACATTCCAAATTGAAAATTTGGGATGTTACAAACCTACCCCCTTAAGATGAATATCGCCCTCGAGATTCGGGTTGGCTAGAAAATAGGTGAGAGCGATCCTTCCGTAGGTCTTCCTCTCGTTCCCAAGTGGCTTCATCCTCGATATGGTGACTCCTCTGAACTTTGCAGAACTTGATTACTTTGTTGCGTGTAACTCGGCTGGCAAACTCGAGTATCTTGACTGGTTTCTCCTCATATGTCAAGTCACTATCCAACCGTATCGCTTCCAGCGGCACCGTATCTCTTAGAGGAATATCAGCCATCTCCGCGTGGCACTTCTTCAACTGAGAAACGTGGAACACATCGTGAACTCCGGACAATCCTTCGGGTAATTCCAACTTGTAGGCAACTTCTCCCATACGTTCCAAAACTCTATATGGTCCCACAAAACGTGGTGCTAACTTTCCCTTAACTCCAAAGCGCTTCACTCCTCGAAGTGGGGATACACGAAGATACACTCTGTCTCCGACTTCGTAAACTGTCTCCTTGTGTTTTGAATCCGCATAACTCTTCTGCCTGGATTGGGCTACCTTGAGTCTATTGCGAATCAGCTTAACCTTCTCCTCAGACTCTTTAATCAAATCTGGTCCAAACAACTGTCGGTCTCCAACTTCGTCCCACAACAACGGTGTTCTGCACCTCCTTCCGTACAGTGCTTCGAAAGGGGCCATCTTCAAACTGATTTGATAACTGTTGTTATAAGAGAACTCTGCATAAGGCAAATTATCGTCCCAACTAGATCCATAGTCTAGCGCACAAGCTCTCAACATGTCCTCCAGAATCTGATTTACTCTTTCAGTCTGTCCATCTGTCTGCGGGTGAAAAGCTGTACTGAACTCTAGCCTGGTTCCCAAAGTTTCATGCAACTGATTCCAAAACTTTGAAGTAAACTGGGTTCCTCTATCTGATACAATGGTCCTCGGAACTCCATGCAAACATACGATCCTGGTCATGTATATCTTTGCCAACTTAGCACTGGTGTAAGTGGTCTTCACTGGGATGAAATGAGCTACTTTCGTCAAACGATCGACTACAACCCATATCGAGTCATAGCCTGAACGAGTCCTGGGTAATCCCGTGATAAAAACCATGCCTAGTTTATCCCACTTCCATTCGGGTATCGGCAATGGTTGTAGCAATCCGGCTGGCTTCTGATGTTCTGCCTTCACTCTCTGACATACATCACAAACTGCTACATACGCTGCAATATCCTTCTTCATTCCGGTCCACCAGAAACTATCCTTCAAATCCAGATACATCTTGGTATTTCCTGGGTGAATCGAATATGGCAAATCATGGGCCTCTTGCAGAATCAACTTCCTGATCTCCTGATCATTGGGCACATATACGCGGTCCTCAAACCATAAGGTATCGTGCTCATCCTCACGAAATCCTTTAGCCTTTCCTTTACTCATCCTTTCCTTTATCTCGGCAATCTCCTTGTCCGTCTTCTGAGCTTCTCTAATCTTATCCATCAAGGTAGACTGAATCTCCAAGGCTGCTACGTAGCCTTTCGGAACTATCTCCAAACATAGCTCGTGAAGGTCATCTGCCAACTCCTTTGGTAACTCTCTGGTCATGAGTGTATTGACATGACTTTTTCGGCTCAACGCATCGGCTACTACGTTAGCCTTTTCGGGATGATAATGCAATCTCATATCATAATCCTTAATGAGCTCTAACCATCTCCTCTGCCTGAGATTCAACTCCTTCTGCGTGAAGATATACTTCAAACTCTTGTGATCCGTGTATACCTCACAACGATTTCCGATGAGAAAATGTCTCCATGTCTTCAACGCATGTACTACAGCTGCTAACTCCAAATCATGCGTAGCATAATTTAACTCATGGGGTTTAAGCTGTCGTGAGGCATATGAAACAACTCTTCCCTCCTGCATACGTATGGCTCCAAGTCCTCGACGAGAAACGTCGCAATACACTTCATAATCTTTGCGTTGATCTGGTAGAATCAACACTGGTGATGTAACCAAGCGTCTCTTCAACTCCTGAAAACTGGCCTCACATTCCTCGGTCCAATTGAATTTGGTGTCTTTCTTCAACAACTCCGTCATAGGCTTTGCAATCTTTGAGAAATTCTCAATGAACCTCCGGTAGTATCCTGCGAGTCCAAGAAAACTCCGGATCTCTCCAACTGTCGTGGGTGATTCCCAGTTTGTCACAGTGACAACCTTGGTGGGGTCTACTGCTATTCCTTCTCCGGATATAACATGTCCAAGGAATCCAACTTCCTTCAGCCAAAACTCACACTTGCTAAACTTGGCGTATAGCTGATGTTCCATGAGCTTACCAAGTACCAAACGCAAATGCTCTTTATGTTCTTCTTCATTCTTCGAGTAGACCAGGATATCATCAATGAACACCATGACGAACTTATCCAAAAACTCCATAAACACCTTGTTCATCATGTTCATAAAATAGGCAGGTGCGTTAGTCAGACCAAATGACATAACGGTATACTCATACAACCCGTACCTCGTTGTAAAAGCTGTCTTAGGTATATCCTGCTCTCGAATCTTCAGCTGGTGGTACCCTGATCGCAGATCGATCTGAGAAAAGACTTTAGCTCCTTTCAACTGGTCAAACAAATCATTGATCATTGGCAGTGGGTACTTGTTCTTGATCGTCACTTCATTCAGTCCTCGATAATCAGCAACCATCCTTAACGATCCATCCTTTTTCTCCACTAGAAGTACTGGTGATCCCCAAGGTGACGAACTTGGGCGAATATATCCCTTATCCAGTAACTCCTTAATCTGCTTCTTAATTTCCTCCAAATCCTTTGCGGGCATTCTGTACGGTCTCTTAGATATTGGCCCTGTGCCTGGCAAAAGCTCAATCAAAAACTCAATGTCTCTATCTGGTGGCATGCCTGGCAACTCTTCTGGAAATACATCCGGAAAATCCTTCACCACGGGTGCTTCCTCCTGTACAACTCCTGATAAGGAATTTACTTGAGTTCTATTCGGCACATGCCGGGATACATACTTGATCCTTCTTCCTTCTGGGGTGGTAAGCAAAATCGACTTACTGGCGTGGTCAATGTTCCCTCGATACTTTGATAACCAATCCATGCCTAATATCACATCCAATCCTTGTGACTCCAATACTATTAGGTCTGAGGGGAACGAGTAGTTACCAATCCTTAATGGTAACCGATCACACCATAGGCTAGCCATATACTCTGCTCCTGGCGAGGTTACTAACATGGGTGACCTAAGGGCTTGGGTTGGCAGTTTAAACTTATCCACGAATCCCCTTGATATGTATGAATGCGATGCACCAGTATCAAAAAGTACGACTGCAGTAAATGACTTAACCAAAAACTTACCTATTACTGCATCTGGCTGGGCTTCAACCTCCTCCACGTTAACGTGGTTCACTTGTCCCCTGGTGAAAGGGTTGGGCTTCTTCCCAGAGCTTCCATTTCCATTTCCATTCTTGGCTTCAGGACATTCATTGGCGTAATGTCCGGTCTTCTGGCATTTGTAGCACATCACGTGGCTTAGATCCTTCTTGGTGGGTGTTGCCGGGTTGGAACAGTTCTGTCCGCTACTTCCTCCATTACCATTACCATTCTTGGGGCCACCATGATTGTGCGAACTTCCTCCATTATGAGTGTGGCCTCCATGGTTATGAACGAGTCCTCCCGAGTTCGGGGTGTAACGGGGTCTCTGCTGGGCTCCAGAATTATACTTCCCTTGTCCATACTTCCTCTTGCGGCTGTCAATCTGCTGCTGCTTCCCTTCGAGCATGAGAGCTCTATCCACCAACTCCTGATAGTTATTGAAATTTGCCACCATTAACTGCATGCTCAGCTCATCATTTAGTCCTTCCAGAAACTTCTCCTTCTTAGCTGCATCTGTAGCGACGTCATCTGGGGCATAACGTGCTAACTTACTAAACTCATCCACATATTGGCCAACAGTGCGCCCTCCTTGGCGTAAGTTGTGAAACTCACGCTTCTTCATGGCCATAGCTCCTGCTGAAACATGGGCAGTGCGAAAAGCCTGCTGGAACTGGTCCCATGTCACAGTGTCAATAGGGTAAGTGACTATGAAATTCTCCCACCAAGATGCTGCGGGTCCATCAAGCTGATGTGCTGCAAAATGCACTCTCTCCGCATCTGTGCATCCTACAGTGGTCAACTCCCTTTCAATCTTGCGAAGCCAATCATCTGCAACAATCAGCTCGGTTCTACGGGAGAAGACCAGCGGATTCAGCCTAAGAAAACGGGCTAAGTGGTCAACTGGTGGGGGTGGTGGTGGGTTGTTGTTGTTGTTGTTCCCCTGGTTCAGATTCTGGACTAGTATCTGCATCAATGCATTCTGCTGCTGGATCAACTGAGTGAGCTCCGGTGGGAAAGCAAATCCATTGTCGCGTCTCGGAGGCATCTGCTGGGTTTAGAAAAGATGAGAAAACAGAGTAGAATGAGGTCTAGAGGGGAAACACTACCCATATGCACATGAGACAAACACAAACATATCAATCAATCAATCAAACAAGGCATACAATCGGTCTAGAACTATCGTTACAAAAGTGTTTGGACTATACTATACACATGGTGGAATACTACTACTGATTTGGTGGTCTACTAGAAAAATTGATCGGTCGAAGACTCCATGATATCTGCTCCAGCTTCATCAACATAGTCATCATCGCTATCGTTAGTGTTCGAGTCGGTGTCGTCGATGATGATGTAGTTCTCCGGGCAAGTGGAACTGTCATCTTCTCCTCCTGGCGCGGGGTCTCCCATGAAAACTCCTAGCTTCTTTGTCAGGTCGCCATTCTTCTCCACTAGTCCGACGATTTCCTCCATATAATCCTCGCGTGTAGCCTTGAGTTCTTCCTCCAGTTCCGTGATCCTTGTCATTGCTTTCTTCAAATCTGTCATGCCTGCGCACATCTGGTTCTCCTGGCGTCGAATGTGCTGGTTTAACTCCTGGATGAAAGAGGCAATCGATCTATCCTTCTTGGTGCTGATCATCTCCCATTGCTCATCTCGGCGCCCACAAATCTGATAGATTGTATCCTTGAGATCATTTTGGTAAACTTCTCCAATGCGTCCCATGGTGATGTGAGCTGCCATACTCTTTCCTAGACTCCAGGTTGGGGCATCGAAGGAAAACTCTATGGGCTCAGTGACTGGTGTGAATGTCCTTCCTGGAACTTGAACTTGAATCATCCAGCGCTCCTCTTCTGGTAAAGTGGCGTTGTAAGTCCCGGTGAAGCTTGGTATTCCAATGTTCAGGTACCTAGTAACTTCCTTCAAGTGGCGTCCAAATGGGGTGTCTTCATCCGGTTGCATGAACTTGATCCTTGCATCCGCCATTCTAAAGAGTAGAAAATGGAGAAGAGTTCGAAATGAGAAGAGAGTAGTGATCTAGGGCTTTAGCTTAGTGGTCGTGTCCTACAGTCAGCGTGTGCTCTGATACCATCTTTGTAGCGACCAAACCTCAAACAGTCTGATCTCTGTGCATAAGTGTCATCCCTGGATCGGTAATGCTGACACACACAGTACTTGAAGGATTTATAACAGAGTAGCAATCACACACTTATTACATCGAATGTCTCAAAAGAGAACTCATTACAATAAATATGGCTTAAGGCCATCTAAAACGATAACAGCGGAAGGCTTGGAAGATAAAGTGAGTCCATCACCTCCAACGGCATCACTGAGTGAAAGACCACGACCTAAGGCTCCTTACTCGTCGTCTGAAAAGTCTGCAACATGATACGTTGCAGCCCGAAAACGGGTCAGCACATGGAATATGCTGGCAATGTAACACAAAAGGATAATGAACAGAGTAATGCTATCACTACATGCATATATGGCTGGTGGAGGCTGCAGGGTTAATATGTTTTGCGAAAAGCCAATTTTTCCCTACTGCAAAGGAATAAGTTTTATTTAACTACAAAGTTTGTTGAAAACATTGAGAATGTAAACCCCTTCTCAATCCCAATTAAAAGTAATCATTAACAACCCATCAAATTAATTAAGTAGTGATGAGATCAACATGATAATCCAAGAACCAGATACTCAATATGTCCATAACCGGGGACACGGCTAACCATGATTAGTTTGTACACTCTGCAGAGGTTTGCGCACTTTTCCCCACAAGACTCGATCTCCTCCGTTTGATTTCTCGCACTACATGATGTTTGAGAAACGGATGACCGAGACACAGTCTTTCAGAAGCGTTAGCACCTTACGATGGGTAGACCGTACCACCTATATCCCCTACATCTGCTAGTCTACCATTGTGAGAGTTCACACGACTTAATCAACTATGCTAGAGCCCATAATAGCTTGTGGCCGCACACGGAAGTTTCTAGTATGAATAATCTCATGATCCCTTTGAGCCTGGGTGGCGGTCCATAGAAGAATCACACGGTACCCCGGGATTTCCAAAAAAATACAGGCAATCACTGGGTACCCCAGGTGCCTCAATCCACCCAGATGTGTATTTAAGTTGCCACCTTAAGTTTAACCATTAATTAACAACCTCACATCTGTCATGAATATACTTAAACCCAATCCACGTCTACGAGCATAGCATAGCAATATAATCATAACGTAGAAGTAACTCCCAGGGTTTGATAATAAACAGGTGAATAGGTACTACCTCAGCTACTTCCAAACCCACAATTTAATTCAGATCCTAACCATGCAATTGTTTGGGGATTGATCTAATGCAGTAAAACTGGGTAGTAAAGAGGTATGATCAAAGTGTTACTTGCCTTGCTGATGATCCGCGAAACCTAGAGACTCGTAGTAGCACGCTTCACACTCCGGGTACTCAATCGCAAACAAACAAACATACAATAAGCAAACAAGCAAGGGCACGGGTAAAACTCAAATAAGAGATCTAACCAGAAAGTTCAACTTAAGAACTCCAGTTTGCAAAAAGAATCAAATCAAACAAAGCAACAAAACTCAAACGGCGAAAGAAACAAGCTTCATTTACAAATCTGGACTAAAGTCAAATTTTACAGTAGCAAAAACTTGTTTAAGTTGGCTAAACAGAAAGAGGGTTTCGAGAAGAAACTCTTGGCGCTTGAATCGCCTGATTCCGATAAACGAGCGAAAAGCTATACTAGAACGAAAATCGGACAGAAATCGCGATCGAAAATAATCGCGGAAAATCCGAGAAAAAGAAAAACTGACGAACAGGCTAACGAACGAACGTTCGCTGTCTGCGACTAAACAGTGAAAACCGTTCGTTAAAACGAACGTACGGATGAACGTTCGCTAAATAACTAAACCAATAAAAATAAACCGAACCGATCTAAAAAAATGAAAACTAGGGTTTACGAAATAAAACCGATCGATTTTTTTAGAAAAAACCGGCAGCTACCTCGAACTCCGGCGGGCGGCGGCTCCGGCAGCGGTGGCGGTGGTCGGCGGCGACGGGCGGCGGGGCGG